>NW_027643710.1:92500-225000 GCF_032717465.1 Coenobita brevimanus | reverse complement strand
TGAGTGAGTGAGTGAGTGAGTGAGTGAGTGAGTGAGTGAGTGAGTGAGTGAGTGAGTGAGTGAGTGAGTGAGTGAGTGAGTGAGTGAATAAGAGAGCGTATGAGTGGGTGAGTAAGTGAGTAAGAGTGAGTGAGAGTGAATAAGAGAGTGAGTGCGTGAGTGAGTGAGTGAGTGAGTGAATAAAAGAGTGAGTGAGTGAGTGAGTGAATAAGAGAGTGAGTGAGTGAGTGAGTGGGTGAGTAAGTGAGCGAGTATCATCATCATCACCACCACCACCACCACCACCACTATGCAGCTCCTACACAAGTGTGACTAAGTCAAAGTGTTAGTCATATTCCCACTGGTTGGGGAGACACCCAAGCACCTTTCCTTACCAGTTTATTTCAACATATATCAACGTTCTCCTGTTTATGGTCACAAACTGCCACCGTTCACACATCAGTAAGAGAAAGACAAGAGTTGTGTAAGGTCAGCAAAACCCATCACTGGGCCTCAGGTGCTGGACTGCCTCCTGTGCTAAACACCACTGCCCACTACTAACCAAGGCTCTCTCATTTACCTGATCTATTATCCCTTCCCTGCTTTCTTGTCTACAGGAGCATATTGGCGGCAGATCACCATCCTCCTTTCAGGGGATGCTGACCACCAGTCCCCTGAGTTCATATCTAGCTGAGTGAAGTGAAAACAATACATGAAGCTAAATGCTGAAGGATTTAATCACTCAATTCAAAATAATGATGCCATCCTTTTTCTGAAGGAATCCCCAAACTGAGGTGAGCCATGCTACTGTACACATGGCTTGTATTCTCATCAATTAAGCAAGCTCCCTAGCCCTTAGCTAGTTATTTTTGGATACAGCGGGGTAATAGGATTTTGTACAATTTTATAGGAAGAGTATGGTGATATTTGAATTATTTAAATAATTCAAGGGGTAATAAGCATCTGGTAGCACTCATGACTGGAATGTCACTCAGCCATATTGCACAACTTCTGCCTATCAGAATTCTTTCATTCCCTGAACTGCATCTCTCTGGAACTCACTTCCCCAGAGTTGTTTCCCTCCAAACTTCAACCCACAGCTGTTCAGGTCCAACTGTTACAGATATTTTATGAATGGAGGACACCAGTAATCTGGTGTATGGATTATTTTTTTATTCGTTTTTCCTTCCTCTGTTCTGTTATTAAAAAAATAAATAAAAATAAATTCCTTGGGAAGAGGTGTTAGGGAGCTGCCTTAACTGAACAGAGCACCAGCCATGAGTTAAAAAACTGGCTAAGCACTGAGTCAAGAGAAGAACATAACAGAGGATAACTGAAGAAGGTTGGCAGACAAAAGCACAGACTGGCAGAACACAGCACATAAAGAACATAACAGAAGAAGGAGGCAGACACAAGCATATAAACACAGAATGACACTGGCAGAACACAGCACATAAAGAACATAACAGAAGAAGGAGGCAGACACAAGCACATAAACACAGAATATGACACCGACAGAACACAGCACATAAAGAACATAACAGAAGAAGGTTGGCAGACACAAGCACATAAACACAGAATATGACACTGGCAGAACACAGCACATAAAGAACATAACAGAAGAAGGTTGGCAGACACAAGCACATAAACACAGAATATGACACTGACAGAACACAGCACATAAAGAACATGAAAGTGTAGCTACAAAAACCTGCAAGAACAAAGAACGTAACTATGAACATGCAAGTTTAACTGCAGAAGGCTGTGTGATCTGGGAGCAGGGCAATGAAATGGCAGAGGGACAGGGTGACATGGAGGCCATTTATTATAAGGACGCAAATGCAATATCCATCCAAGAACTAAACCTCCACTCTCTTCCCCGCACCTTGCTGGGTGAGGGGTAGTCTACCGTCAAGGGAACATCGGTTCACAGAGCAGGACGGGCCAGCAGGGGCGGTTGTTTGCCAGTGGCCAAGGCCAGAGACACTGTGGTTACTGAACAACAAGTGTGTCGTAAAGCAAGTGATGATGGTGATGATGATGATGATGATGATGATGATGATGATGATGATGATAAGTATTGTTATTTGTCGCAGTAGTAGTAGCAGTATTTTTATTATTATTATTATTATTATTATTATTATTATTATTACCCTTCCTTAGGGTGGGAAAGGAGGTCCGGATGATGATGATGATGATGATAACGATGATGATGATGATGGTGATGATGATGATGGTGATGATGATGATGGTGATGATGATGATGATGGTGATGGTGAAGATGATGATGATGGTGATGATGATGATGATGATGATGATGATGATAACGATGATGATGATGATGATGATGGTGATGATGAAGATATGATGATGATGATGATAAAAGAAAGAAGAGTTTAGAATTCCCCTGATTCACAAACCTTTGATCATTGCTCTGTGTTAACCCAGATTTATTTTACTAAGAAAAACCATTACAGGAGTCTTCAGTATGATCTGATGGCACGTAATGTAGGTGACATGGGAGACTTCGTAGTGCATCTTCCTGACCGATTTATTCTTATTACATATTACCTTTCTCCAGTATAATATTTACACCGTTTAAATATGGACAATGTTTATATCAGTAACACACAAGATACTTAGATATAACGTGCGGAATGAATCGCTATGAGAAAGGTTTTACGGAATCTCCAAAACGAATTAGAATATCGCCTTATACTCGAAGATACTGAGGTGTAGTGTCCAAAATAAGTCGCCAATATACAGGTGTTACGGAATAGCCATAGCTAATTAGAATGTTACCTTATTTCCCAGGTTAATTGGTGTCATATCCGCCTAATTTTGTACATCATCCTGTGCAGTAATTATCCTTTTTTAAATTAACCCCTTCGCCACAACGACCCATTTTACCTGCGTCGCTTGATGGCCAGGTATATGGAAGTAGTGAGTTTTTATTCCCTTGTTGCTGAAGGTTATTATTTTTGTCGTGTTTTTTCTTAGCCATTTTCCTGGCTGTCTTTCGTCGTTGTTCTTGACCCTTTTCTCCTTTGTACATGCTGTTTTCCTCTGCTTTCCCTGCTGTTTTCCTCTGCTTTCCTTCCTCTTCCTTCCTTCCTGTTTTGCTCTTCTTTTCTTGCTGTTTTCCTCTGCTTTCCCTGCTGTTTTCCTCTGCTTTCCTGCTGTTTTCCTTCTGCTTTCCTGCTGTTTTCCTCTGCTTTCCCTGCTGTCTTCCTCTGCTTTCCCTGCTGTTTTCCTCTGCTTTCTGCTGTTTTCCTCTTCCTTCCTTCCTGTTTTCCTCTTCTTTCCCTTGCTGTTTTCCTCTGCTTTCCCTGCTGTTTTCCTCTGCTTTCCTGCTGTTTTCCTCTGCTTTCCTGCTGTTTTCCTCTGCTTTCCCTTGCTGTTTTCCTCTGCTTTCCTGCTGTTTTCCTCTGCTTTCCCTGCTGTTTTCCTCTGCTTTCCTGCTGTTTTCCTCTGCTTTCCCTGCTGTTTTCCTCTGCTTTCCCTGCTGTTTTCCTCTCTTTCTTGCTGTTTTCCTCGGCTTTCCCTGCTGTTTTCCTCTGCTTTCCCTGCTGTTTTCTCTGCTTTCCCTGCTGTTTTCTCTGCTTTCCCTGCTGTTTTCCTCTGCTTTCCTGTTTTCCTCTGCTTTCTTTCTGCTGTGTTCCTCTGCTTTCCCTGCTGTTTTCCTCTGCTTTCCCTGCTGTTTTCCTCTGCTTTCCTGCTGCTGTTTTCCTCTGCTTTCCCTGCTGTTTTCCTGCTGCTTTCCCCTGCTTTCCTTCCTGCTGTTTTCCTTCCTTCCTGTTTTGCTCTTTCTTTTCCCTGCTGTTTTCCTCTGCTTTCCCTGGCTGTCTTTCGTCGTTGTTCTTGACCCTTTTCTCCTTTGTACATGCTGTTTTCCTCTGCTTTCCCTGCTGTTTTCCTCTGCTTTCCCTGCTGTTTTCCTCTGCTTTCCCTGCTGTTTTCCTCTTCCTTCCTTCCTGTTTTGCTCTTCTTTTCTTGCTGTTTTCCTCTGCTTTCCCTGCTGTTTTCCTCTTCTTTCCTTCCTCTTCCTTCCTTCCTGTTTTGCTCTTCTTTTCTTGCTGTTTTCCTCTTGTTAGGGGAGATAGGGTTGATTTATGTCTTCACCACGCACACTTGCTTTGCCCATGTCTCTTCATCCATCCATCCATCCATCCATCCATCCATCCATCCATCCATCCATCTTCTAATTTTTGTTTTTCTTTTTGTCTCCATCAAGACCATAGGGACCCGGGGATAGGCTGCTCACTCTAGACATTTAAGGCGAGGTTGACCAGCCTCACTCGCCCCTTAGTTGCAGTCTGTGAGCAGTAAACTCCAGCGAACCTCCTCCACTCCACCCACCCCTCCCACTGCTCTCTACACTCCCGACCCACTCTTCGCCCACCCCACCCACTCCTGTACGCCCACCACACCCACTGATCTCCTTCCATCCCAATTTTTTCATCCACTCCAACGCTTAGGGCTTTTAAGCGGCATTGTGACTTCAACCCTTTCACCATTCACACCGCGTCTCATATAAATAAATAATAACAAAGTAGGAAGAAAAATTACGTTGCCGAACTGAAGATATTAGAATTATTCCCAACACTGGCCACCTTTCCCTCGGGCGCCCACAAGAGGGTTCATGGAGAACTGCCTGACACTCTTAACATTAACTTCCGCAGCATTTGTCGTCTGGCCTGGCTTTCTGAGGTGTCAGCGGGTGAAGGCTCTATATAAGTATGAGATACCACTTAGCATTATTAAAGAGGGTGTTTTAAGTACCAAGTAATATTTTGTCCGTCTTTGTCCCCTAAATATTTCTCGTACTTATATGTTTTTCTCCTCGCAGTTTTAATACTTTCATTCCCCCATCTTCCCTAGTGACGAGTGTGTATCTAACTGAGGGGAAGTAACAGGAGCCCGAGAGTTAATATCTATCCTTATGTGTCTATCTAGCTGTCTGTCAGTCTGTCTATTTATCTGTCTGTATATGCTGCGTTTCTCACCCTTCAGTCTTTCGGTACCTTCTTGTCTCCTCACTACCCTTGCCGTCTAATCATTCCTCTTCCTGTCTCCTCACTACCCTTGCCGTCTAATCATTCCTCTTCCTGTCTCCTCACCTCCCTTGCCGTCTAATCATTCCTCTTCCTGTCTCCTCACCTCCCTTGCTGTCTAATCATTCCTCTTCCTGTCTCCTCACTACCCTTGCTGTCTAATCATTCCTCTTCCTTTCTCCTCACTTCCCTTGCTGTTTAGTCATTCCTCTTCCTGTTTTCCCTCGGCGGCGGCCATTCTTTCCTAACTCGTCTTCACTCCCCCTTGCTATTTTATCGTTCCTTGTCTGCCCTCCTCAGTAATTAATTCATCGTAGTCGCTTCTCCCTTGGTTCCATATAACGCTGGACAATAATGCTCAGTTGACAGCGAGTCATAGTTACCTGAGAGTGTTAACTTTTACCATTAAGTCTCTCATACTTGCTCATTTTTTAGCATTATATTTCATCCATCAAATTTGCTTCATTTTTAGCATTATATTTCATCCAGCGCCAAATCATTTTAGTCAGCTGCGTGAGTCATAGGAGCCCGAATGGTAATCTATCTATCTATTGCCAGGCGCCTTAATCCCGTAAGGGGTGGCCACAAACAAATCGCCTCCATGTCGCCCTGTCCCCCGCCATTTCACTGCCCTGAATGTTAATAATACGCAATAAATAAATAAATAAATACATAAATAAATAAATATAAGGTAATGTCAGAATAATAAATGGAAAGAACGAAATTTTGAAAGCGCGTAAAAAGTTGTCCATTCCAGAAAAAAGAAAATACATAACTAGTGCCATTAACTTTCACACGGTTGGGACAGCTTTAGATCCTGCTAACGTATTTTTTCACCTCTCAACAGCACTTCTTCGTGACTAACATCATATTCTACTGTTTATCCATCACTAGAATTCGGCAGTGAAGATTGGGAGATGACTTTTTAGGCTGTGTTGTGTTTGTAGAAGTAGTTGTAGAAGACAGTCGCTTCTGTATCCTCCCCACAGCACTTCTTTGTGATTAGCAGCACTTCTTCGTGACTAGTATTCTGCTGTTTGACTATTGTTATTACTTCTCACTAAAGATAGAGAGATGGCAATTTTAGGCCAAGTTATATTTAAAAGAGAGTATAATTAAAGTGAACATAGTAATTCTCTCACCCTCCATTCACGCCACCTCACCTCTCTGTCATCTAATCGCTTCCTATATGCCCTCCTTCTGGTCCCTGCTGCTTCCATTACAACTCTCATCTCCTCCTGCATTCCATTCCCCTCTCCTTCTCTACACACAGCTACACACTCACCCCTTCTCCTCACTACACACACCTTCCCCTCTCCTTCACTACACACACACACCTTCCCCTCCCCTTCACTACACACACACACACCTACACACGCACTCCTTCCCCTCACTACACACACACACACACACACACACACACACACACACACACACACACACACACACACACACACACACACACACACACACACACCTTCACTACACACACCAACACACGCACCCTTTCCCCTCTTCTTCACTACACACACATCCCTTCCCCTCTCCTTCCCTACATACACCTACACACGCACCCCTTCCCCTCTCCTTCACAACACACCTACACACTCACCCCTTCCCCTCACTACACACACCTACACACGCACCCCTTCCCCTCACTACACACACATACTCGCACCCCTTCCCCTCTTTACACACAGCTACACATGCACCCATTCCCCTCTTCTTCACTACACACACATCGCTTCCCCTCTCCTTCCCTACACACACCTACACACGCATCCCTCCCGTCTTCTTCACTACACACACGCCTACACACGCACCTTACCCTGTCTCACACCCCAGGCCCTTCTTACCACTGTCTCTCTCCCCCACTCTTGTAAATGCAATGTGTCCCAGCATGTTGGAATTATCGGGACTTGAATTTGACTTTATAGTAGCTAGCTTTATTGAATTTGGCTGTATAGAATTTAGCTTTTATGGATTTGGCTGTATAGAATTTGGCTGTATAGAATTTGGCTGTATAGAATTTGGCTGTATAGAATTTGGCTGTATAGAATTTGGCTGTGTAGAATTTGGCTGTGTAGAATTTGGCTGTGTAGAATTTGGCTGTATAGAATTTGGCTGTATAGAATTTGGCTGTGTAGAATTTGGCTGTGTAGAATTTGGCTGTGTATAAATTGACTTGATAGAATTTAGCTTTGTAGGTTTTGGCTGTATAGAATTTGACTTTACAGAATTTAACTTTGTAGAATTGGACTTCCTTTTGGTCAGTTCTTTCTTTCTTTTTTTCTTTCTTCTGTCTTTGTGTCTTTCTTTCTCTCTGTCTTTATTTCTTTAACAATTTCTGCCGGCTCTCAGTAAGGGATTATTTCTCTCTCCATATAAATCATACCGTTATATAGATAGATGCAAAAATAAATAGATGCAAATATAGATAGATGCAAATATAAATAGTTGCAAAAATACATAGATGCAAATATAGATAGATGCAAAATAGATAAAGATTTATAAACGGGCTCTATCACACGCGCCAAATCTTCACCATCGCTTAAAATACGACAAAGGAAAATACTGGCAAGAATATTCCTCTGCTGCTGATCCCCTCATGGTAAATATCGGTTAAGATCCTTCATGAATACTTCCCTCGCCTCTCTCTCTCTCTCTCTCTCTCTCTCTCTCTCTCAGGAAATTGGGATACGACCTTGGTACAAAATTAATCCGTCTGTGAGTATCAGTCGTGACACCGGCGAGAGAGAGAGAGAGAGAGAGAGAGAGAGAGAGACAACTGTGTGTGTGTGTGTGTGTGTGTGTGTGTGTGTGTGTGTGTGTGTGTAAAAAATGATAACAGCTGCGAACGCCCATGACACGACTTGTAACTGTGTGTGTGTGTGTGTGTGTGTGTGTGTGTGTGTGTGTGTGTGTGTGTGTGAGAGAGAGAGAGAGAGAGAGAGAGAGAGATAGGATGGTAGTAAACAGAGATAGCCTACCCCCGCACTGCATTGCTTCTGCCCTGACCTGAGCTGCCAGGGGTCAGGGACTTACGGTAGCTCCGAATAACACCTCCCTCGTTGAGCTGATGGGGCTGCGGTGTGTCCCGGGTTCGTCTTCTCATCGGTTCAGGAAGCTCCGTAGCACTTCTTCCTTGGCGATTTATTTTTGGAGACGACAAGCTAATACTAATCTGTATGTTATTTATGGTGAGTATGGTAATATTGGAAGGATTTATGTAACACAGGAGAGGAAAGTAAGGTGTAAAAAGGAAAATAAATCGCTTAGGAAAAGGGGTTAGGGAGCTTCCTTACCAGACGAGAATACGGATCCTGGTGGCATAAATAGAACAGATAAAAGGGTTTGGGATCTTCGTCATGGCAGAGCAACTGGGGTAGATTACACTTACACTCTGGTTAGTGAGGTCATACACGGTACAGTCAAGTGTTGCCGTAGCGCCCAGAAACACCTCCCTGCTTGCGTTGGTGGGGGCCAGGTGGGGGTCGGGTGCATCCTCGTGGTGGTGGTGGGTGTGGTGAGTGTGGTCGTAGTGGGACTCTGACACACTCACGAACTCCAGCCTCTTACTTATTCCCGACAGCAGCTGAGACGAGGGTAGCGACACTGCCACACTGCTTCTCACTGCCACGTCTGCGGAAAAAGAAGATATCGTCATCATCATAATTTTACTCCTCAAGACTGAGGTGAGGGACAGATGATACAGTAGAATTATGTGTTGGACAGTAGGAACACCCACCAAGCCACTCACTGCAGCGTCAAGGAAATAACTATAAGACAACCCTTTCCCACCCAGTACCTCTACCACCAGACCAGCAGGCGTTAGGCCGGTTCACACGAGCAAAATCGCGGCCGTTTTTTGCCGGAATTCGCTTCCCGGTAGAAATTCCGGCCGCTTTTTTCGCCGGTATGGAGAGACCGACATGTCGGTTTTTTGCCGGAATCGGGAGAAAGAAGCCGGGCCGATTTAAATGGAAGCACCGAACAAGGCAAAGCTGTGGGAACGAAGACGAATACGACATCTTGTTTACACTACTACCACAACTAATCTCACTTTAACGTTCATTCCAGTGTGGGTGTATCTGATATAAAAGTATGATTATTTAAGTATGAGTTAAAGGTAATGAGTTGAAGGTAAAGGAGTCTTGTACATGATTTTATGCTTAAGAAAATTTATGCATACGGCCCCTGAAGCCCTCGGAAAGCTGAGTGGCAGTAAAGGCCTATTCACAGGAGCTAAATCGCGGCCGTGAGGGCTCATCTTGAAGTTGGAAAAGTGCAAGAGCTGCACACCTACTACGAGTACGGTGGTCCATCTTTGTAAACACTGTTGCCGCGTTCCTGCCTCTGCAGTCCCCGTACCTGTCAACACCTTTCCGGGAGAAAATGCCGAAAATCGGCATTTTTTCCCCGCAAATCGGCGAAAAAAACGGCCGCGATTCAGCTCGTGTGAACCGGCCTTTTAGAGTACAGTAGAAGTATTAATTCAGGGGTAAAGATTCTCCCATCTCGCTTCTGACAGCCACTGTTGGTAAGAGAGATTGAAATATACGCAGTGCATATATATATATATATATATATATATATATATATATATATATATATATATATATATATATAGTTTTTGTGTGTGTGTGTGTAATCAAAAACAGAGGATCAATCCTACAAACTTCTGCTCTCTCAAAGAGAGTTAAGCAAAAGAAATTCATAATCAAGTTTGTTTTTTAACCGGAATTTAAGTCAAGGTGGTCATTAAATATTCTAAAAATACACACTAGTTTCCAGACCTCCTTAGGAAAATACAGCATCCTTGAGACTAAGCATTGCAGTATTGGCTGATTCAAGGGGAGACTCACCAACATTGTCACAGATACTTTCAGCTTGAGATTCTCTAACGCAGGCAAGGGATAGCCAATGTTCTCATTCAATTTTCATATATTGTGGTGGGTGTGAGACCGTGTGACCCTGTTTCCCGCCAGTTGGCTTCCCTGTTACCCTGCCAGCCTCCCACCACTCCCCAGCACCCCCTCCCCCCAAGTCATCGTTCCCATTTCTCGCCCCCTCACGTCTCTGCTCCCCCCACTCATCCTTGCCTCTCACCTCTCTGCCCCACATCCTAGCCCCCCACACTTCCCTATCTACCCTTCCTTGCCCCCCACACCTCCCTGTCTCCCTTTCCTTGCCCCCCAAACGTCCCTGTCTCCCTTTCCTTGCCCCAACACCTCCCTGTCTCCCTTTCCTTGCCCCCCACACCTCCCTGTCTCCCTTTCCTTGCCCCAACACCTCCCTGTCTCCCATTCCTTGCCCCCCACACCTCCCTGTCTCCCTTCCCCGCCCCCTCACGTCCCTGTTCTTTCTTCCCTGTCGACCCCACTTCCGTCCCTTTCCTCTCCCCCCACTTCTGTCCCCTTCCTCTCCCCCCCCCACTTCCGTCCTTCCTCGCCTCCCTCCCTCCCCTTCCCCCCCGCCAGGTCCCGACTGTGGCTGCTCGTCTTAATGAACGTCACCGTCGCCTCATAAGTTCCTGTGAGCGACACTTGACGCTGCCTGCCTCCCTCGCTACCCTTTCCTTCCTCCCTCCCTCGCTACCCTTTCCTTCCTCCCTCCCTAGCTACCCTTTCCTTCCTCCCTCCCTAGCTACCCTTTCCTTCCTCCCTCCCTAGCTACCCTTTCCTTCCTCCCTCCCTAGCTACCCTTTCCTTCCTCCCTCCCTAGCTACCCTTTCCTTCCTCCCTCCCTAGCTACCCTTTCCTTCCTTCCTCCCTCGCTACCTTCCTCCCTCCTCGCTACCCTCCTCTCCTCGCTACCCTTTCCTTCCTCCCTCCCTAGCTACCCTTTCCTTCCTCCCTCCCTCTACCCTTTCCTTCCTTTACCCTTTCCTTCCTCCCTCCCTAGCTACCCTTTCCTTCCTCCCTCCCTAGCTACCCTTTCCTTCCTCCCTCCCTCGCTACCCTTTCCTTCCTCCCTCCCTAGCTACCCTTTCCTTCCTCCCTCCCTACCTTCCCTCTCTGCCCTACTTCCTTCCTTTCATCAAGTCGTTATTAATCCTTCCTTGTCTTCATTCCTTTCTTGTTGCATCTCTTTCCTTCGCTCACTCCTTACCTCCTTTCTTCCTGTCTTTCCTTTCTGCCTTTCTTCTTTCCTTCCGTCATGCTATTGTTCTTTCTTCCCTGTCTTTATTTCTTCGTTCATTCATCTCTGTCCTTCACTTAAACTCCATCCTTTCCTCCTTATCTCTATTCTTTCATTTCCTCCTTCCATCCTTCCTTCTTCCTTTCCTTCCTGCCTTACTTGCTTCCATCATGCTGTTATTTATCTTTTCCTGCCTTTGTTCCTTCCTACGTCCTCTCCTTCGTTCTTTCCTTCCTAAACTTCTTCCTTGCGTCCTTACCTCTTTTGTTCCTTCCCGCAGTTCCTTCTTGCTTCCTCCCTTCCTTATCTGCTTTCCTTCGTTTCACCATTCTCTCCTTCATTCCTATATTCATCTCTTCCTCCTTCCTTTCCGAAATGCATTCCTTCTCTCCCATCTTTCCTTCCTTCCTTCCTTTCTGCATTATCTCTTTCATTTTTTATTCCTCCCTTCCTCCCTCCCTTCCTACCCTCCTTCCCTCCCTGCTTTACCTCCCGACTTCCTTCCTGCATTCACTTCGTCCCTCCTACTTCCCTTTCCTTCTTCCTTTGGTCCCTCCTACATTGTCTTTCCTTCCTTCCTGCATTCCTTGCCACTGCTCCTTCTTGTTCTCTGCTACTACATCCTTCCTTCCTTCCTTCCTTCCTTCTTCCTTCCATCCATCCATCCATCCATCCATCCTTCCTTCCTTCCTTCCTTCCTTCTTTCCTCCTTTTCCTCCTTCCTTCCTTCCTTCCTCTGTCCCCTCTTGCATTTCCAGGTTCTTCAATTTCTACTCTCTCTCTCTCTCTCTCTCTCTCTCTCTCTCTCTCTCTCTCTCCATGCTTCCTGCCTGGCTGCCCCCTCCTCCTCCTTACTTCCTATATTCCGTTCTGTATTTCCTCATTCCTTTCTTTATTGTTCCTTTCCTTCCTCCCTTCCTACATTCTCTCTCTGCCTCATATTCCCTCCATCCTGTTTTCCTTCCAGCCTCTTTCACTTTAATCTTACCTTCCTTCAGATCTCAATTCTTCGCTCCATCCTTTCTTCCTTCCTTCCATCCACCCTTCTTTTCATCCTCCCCTTCCTTCCATCATCTCTTCCTTTCTTCCATCCTCTCTTCCTTTTATCCTCTCATTCTTCCATCCTCTCTTCCTTCCTTGCTTCCTCTCTTCCTTCCATCCTTTCATTCTTCCAGCCTTCCTCCCTTCCATCCATTCTTTCTTCCATTCTCTCATTCTTCCATCCTCTCTTCTTTCCTTCCATCCTCTCGTTCTTCCATTCTTTCATCCTTCCTTCCATTCTCTCATTCTTCCATCCTCTCCTCACCTCTCCTTCTCTCTCTGTTATTGCTTTCTTCACACTTGCTCTCCTCCTCATCCTCTTTCTTCTTCTCTTTCTCTTTTCATACTCCCTACCTTCCCTCTTCCTTCTTTCCTCCCTCCCTCCCTCACCTTCTTCTTCACTCTCTTTGTCTTCATCTATTTCCATCCTTCTTCCCTCACCGTCATCCTGTCTTCTACACTTTTCCTTCCGTATTCCCTTCCTTCCCTCCTTTTCTTCCTCTTTCTTCTTCCTTCACCCTCTTCCTCCCTCTCTTATTCATTTCCCTCCATACGCCCTGCCTTCCTTCATTCATTTCTTCCTTCCTTCCTTCCTTCCTTCCTTCCTTCTGTCCCTTTTTTCTTTCCATACCCTTTCTTCTTCTCTCACGCTCTTATTCCCTCTCTTATTCATATCCTTCTCTTCTCCCTTCCATCCAAGCATCCATCCATCCATCCATCTATCCATCCTTCCTTCCTCCCTTCCTTCCCTTCCCTTCCCTTCTCCATCCTTCCTTCCTTCCTTCCTTTCTCCTCTCGTCCTCCCCTCTCGTCCTCCCCTCTCAGCAATACTCAGCCTTAAGATGGCGATATGTAGTCCCCGCCTCTTCAGACTTCAGCCTTAACGTATATATTAAGCTTAACATTTTATACCCGCCACCAGGAACGATGGAGTCTTGGCTTTTAGAAGATAGGGAGATTTTTTGCAATGGGATTATGATAATGTGCATATTTTTTTAGCAAGACCTTTAGGGGTTCCTGCACTTTTCCTCCGCACGCACGCACGCACGCACACACACACACACACACACACACACACACACACACACACACACACACACACACACACACACACACACACACACACACACACACACACACACACACACACACACACACATTTACCTTTTCCACACCGATGGTTGAGTTTACGACCCTATACTTGGTGGCATAAGACTTCGCAAAACCTTTTCATTGGCGATTTATTTTGCATATTACACCTTTACATACTTTATTCTGTGTATGTGTATCTACCAGCCTATCTACCCATCTGTCTATCTATCTATCTATCTATCTATCTATCTGTCTCTCTGTCTATATTGATTTATCTTCACATATTTCTAGTAGCGAGAGAATTTGCATCACTTCACTCACATTTAATCCTAGAAGGGGTGGCCACAAGCAAATCGCCTCTGTGTCACCTTCTCCTTTGTCATTAGTCTGCTCTTCCTCCAACTCATAAATATTCATACCTCCGTCCCGTCGCTCCACCTCATCCTCGGTGTACAGTACAAAATAAATCACCGAGGAAAAGGTGCTACGAAGTCCTCTGAGTCACAAGAAAATATCCCCCCAACCTTTTTGTTCCTGTTTTCTTTTAATTTACGCGACGGTACTACTAAACAAAGAGAATACTGGAGAGGGACGCCTTCTCGTAGTGGCACCTTTAAAACCGCGCGGATCCAGGTGTATAAAAAATGCCCCTCGACTCCCACCTGTCCCACGAAAGGAGGTGAACTGCAGAAGGAGGGCAAATTTAGCCTGCAGTCCACTGGGTTCCCATTCATCTGAGCCTTGGATTGCAACTACTACTACTACTACTACTACTACTACTACTACTACTACTACTACTACTGCTACTACTACAGTACTTCTACTACTACTAAACATAAAGGAGCTGTGAATAGTCAGAGGGATATAACCAGTGTGTCTTTTTCAGTATGTTAATAGTCTATTTATCTTCACCTAATGGAACTGAGCCACTCCCGCTTATTAAAAACTAATTTGTGGTTGCTTAATACTAGACGAGCCTTAGTTATGAAGTACGATGCGTCTCCTTGGTTGCTAGTCAAATCATTCCACATATGACTTGAAGGATTATAAGAACTCCCAAGGAGGCTGAGAGTAAATCAGTATCCTTGCGAGTTATGGCACAAGTGAAAAATGGCCTGGTAGGGTCGTCATTCCACCTAAACTGGCCGCTTTTCCACTATCCACAACTCGTGGTCAGAAATCATAGTAGAGACCTAAGACTTGACACAGTCGTCGAGGTAGGACCCGCCAGTAGCTGGAAGGTTTCAAAAAGACTGGAAGACCTCTTGATGGGGCTGAAAGTAATGCACTGTCCCTACTGTTGATCTGAAAAACAGCCTGGAAGGACCGCGAGTCCTCCACAACCAGTGGCAACTCCCTGCCTGAAAGTAGTGGCCAGAATACAGCACAGGCCAACAACCCAAGTCCAGTGGTCGAGGCAGAACCCGCCGGAATTTGGTTGGTTTCGATAGAACCGTAAGACCTGCCGAGGATGCCGGAAGTAACATCCTATCACTACAGGCTGCTACATCGCATATAGACAGCCGGCAACGGCAGAACGTCCCCCAAACTGAAGCAGCGTAGGATTTCTCAAAAGTGAAACAGTTTGAGTGAGAAGATCCTAAGGGTGTGAATGGCTTATCCGGCTGTTCCAAGAGATACTGTCGTATCGTAAAATATGTAACTGGATTGAAATGGTTCAAGATAACCACAATATTTGAATTAATCTCACCTGCTAAACTTGTTAATTGTCGAGGATGAAATTTCAGTGCTTGTGTTTCAGTGTAAGTATTTTGGTAATGACAGTTGGTTGAAGCAAGACGTACAGTGGGGCTGACAATATATAACAATTTCAATGCCAGCACGTTATCTTCATTGTAATCTTGCTGCCACCACAGATTTGGCGTAGTTGAGGAGAGACATTTTTGAACTGGAGGATTCAGTGAGGGGGTAAGATATAATTTTTAAAAAGCTGATAAAGTCAGTTTAATAATCCCATAGTCTATCTATCTATCTATTGCCAGACGCCTCAATCCCGTTTGGGGTGGCCACAAACAAATCGCCTCCAAGTCGCCCTGTCCCCCGCCATTTCACTGCCCTGCTCCCAACTCACACCCCCCTCTCTCATATACCTCTCCACCCCATCCCTCCATCTCATCCTCGGCCTCCCCCTCCCTCTTCCCCCTCCACCTCACTCATATACACTCTCTTCGTCAGTCTTTCACCCTCCATCCCATAGTGCAGCATCAATTAAATCGCTTTTAGATTGTAAGAAGAGAATATTAAAAACATCTTGATATAAAGAGGTTAAAACCTTTAATTAAGTCTAGTACTTTGTTAGATTCTGCTCTCAATCTCCAGATGATGTTGTTACCTCGAATGTGTGATGCTAAACCCTTCAATACGATGACGCCTCCTTGTATTTTATTCTTGCTGTTGCTACACTACTTGCTTAGGGAGAGTTCTAATAGGGTAAGACATCTATATTATACAGTATACCTAATACTCTGAAGAATCTCTCATAGGCCGGATAAACTCGTCTGGAGATAGCAAGTTAGTGAATGCTGTTATATGGAACTCCTGACGCTTCAAATAATCCCTCCCACACTGCATAAAATCGTCTGGAGATAGCAACGGCAATTGAAAGTTATATATAAAACCCCCATACACTTTGAAAACTCATCCTTAATGGACCTTTCTATCTTAAATTCGTCTGTAGGTAGCCTGAGTAGGAAAAAAAAATCGATCATTGCAGTACTGAGGCTACCGTCTTTAATCAGTGAGTGGTGTGAGTTGGAGAGAGGGCAGTGTGATGGCTAAGAACGGGATGACGTGGACGAGATTCGATTAAGGCCACCCCATCCAGTATTAAACCTTCTTGCGACAGACAGGCAGACAGATAGCTAGCTTGCCAACTTAGTAGATAGACTGAAAGACGATAGACAGAGATTCATTTTTTCTCCCTTCAGAATAACTTGCGCAGTTTAAGAAAGGTCTCTCGCACACTGAACGGTTTAATGAAGGCTGTATCAAACCCCGCCAATTCGAGGAATGTATATACGTTAATCTGAATAAATTCTTTTGGCACACTAATTAAAAAAAAAAAAAAAGTCATCGTTTTGAAGGTGCTAAACTAATGGACTCAAATAACTAACCTGCAGCAGAGAGGAGCAGCAGCAGCACCGACCGTAGAGCAGACAGGGGCGTCATCCTCCGTCTGCGGGTGAAGAGAAGAGTGTAAGTAGGAGAAGTGTTATAAAAAAGATGAGCAGGAATGAGGCGATGGGGAGACAGATGATGGGGAGAGAGAGGGTCAAAAGAAGCTTGGTTGGGGAAGAAGATGCTTGCGAGAGAGAGGATCGCGACGAAGGTAATGAGGAAAAAGTGAAACAGGAAGAAGCATGGTTGGAAGAAAGATGACTGGGGAAAAAAGTTGTTGGAAGAAAGAGAGAAGGAAGATTGTAAGGAGAAAGATGGTTACGTGAGAGGTGATTAGAAGAAAAAGATGACTGAGGGAAAGAGGGTTGGAAGGAAGATGGCGGGGAGAAAGATACTTAGATAAGAGAAAGATAGAGAAAATAAGAACAGAGATAACGAAAGAAAATTACCCTACGAGAGGAAATAAGATGTTTGGTAAAAAGATAATTAGGAAAAAAGATAATCGAATTTTATCCAAAGAAAATAGGCAGGAATATTGTCTGAAATAAAATAAGTAAAAGGGGAATATGAAAAAAAATATATATATATATATAATAGAAGAAAAGAATGGAAAAGTGGCGAGCTGTAGGATGAGAGAAGAGGGCTGTGTGTGTGTGTGTGTGTGTGTGTGTGTGTGTGTGTGTGTGTGTGTGTGTGTGTGTGTGTGTGTGTGTGTGTGTTTTAATGGCAGAATTTGCCACCATAATTATACATAATCACAGGGCAGGAAAATGGATGCTGTAATAAACACATAATGTGCATAATAAGCTACAGAACAGCACTGGTAAATATGTGCGTGAGGATAATTGCGTGTGTGTGTGTGTGTGTGTGTGTGTGTGTGTGTGTGTGTGAGAGAGAGAGAGAGAGAGAAAGAGAGAGAGAGAGTAGATGGAATTAAACATATAACTTAGGTCACATATAAAGCCAAGAATATCTGGGTTTAAATATGCCCATTAACACTCCATTTCAGTGAGGTACATTGTTTATATTTTAGTCTTGTTGTTGTCAGAGAGTTTTACCAACATGAGAGAGCCGCTTGGTGGTGAAGGGGGTTCATGAAGGACGTGTCCAACCCCTCAACTTCGAAAAGTCTATTTAAAGGCTGAAGAAAATCGTCTGGAGGTAGCAAGAATAAAAGATACCTCATGGAAGTGAAGAGTTTATGTAATATTGACGACTTCCAACTACAGAAATAAGCCAGTGTTAATAGTGTACTGGAAAAGTTTGGCCTGATCTTGACCTCTGACCTTCACCCCTGACCTTGACCTCTGACCTCGACCTTACCTTGACCTAACCGACCTCTGACCTTGGCCTAACCTTGACCTCTGACCTTGACGGGTTTGCTTATTAATTAACATCTCTCAGTGGGTATTTTCAACCAGCATAGGTTTATTGGTTACATAATGCCACTCAGGGAAGAGCGACTAATTACTGTCCCTTTAAAGATCGTAATTAAGTAGCCTTCTCACTGGCACCTACTCTCCTGATGGGGCAGTGAAGGATGCCAGATAGATAGACAGATAATTAATAAATGGATGATAAATAGATAGATAGATATACAGGTAGACAGATAGATTGACAGATAGAAAGATAAAGATTTTTAATTGACTGGAAATAATCTCTTAAATTTGCCGAATTTCTGAATAAGTCATTTTTTAGGGTTTTACAGAGTGGGTGAGAGAGATTGAGGATTTTTTAAAAAATACATTTATTCATTATTTTTAATTTCAACTGATGATCGGATGTCAACTCTATTTCCAGGCTGAGTTTCATTAATCTTTTAGTAATGGGGTTATATTGATACCTCTAAGGACGCATATTTCGTTATAGTGTTACCTCTAAGGACGCATATTTCGTTATAGTGTTACCTCTAAGGACGCATATTTCGTTATAGTGTTACCTCTAAGGACGCATATTTCGTTATAGTGTTACCTCTAAGGACGCATATTTCGTTATAGTGTTACCTCTAAGGACGCATATTTCGTTATAGTGTTACCTCTAAGGACGCATATTTCGTTATAGTGTTACCTCTAAGGACGCATATTTCGTTATAGTGTTACCTCTAAGGACGCATATTTCGTTATAGTGTTACCTCTAAGGACGCATATTTCGTTATAGTGTTACCTCTAAGGACGCATATTTCGTTATAGTGTTACCTCTAAGGACGCATATTTCGTTATAGTGTTACCTCGATGGACGCATATTTCGTTATAGTGTTACCGTGAAGGACGCATATTTCGTTATAGTGTTACCTCTAAGGACGCATATTTCGTTATAGTGTTACCGCAAAGGACGCATATTTCGTTATAGTGTTACCGTGAAGGACGCATATTTCGTTATAGTGTTACCGTGAAGGACGCATATTTCGTTATAGTGTTACCGTGAAGGACGCATATTTCGTCCTATTCTAGCAACCCTTAGACATTTATATTCAGTTTTGGGAGAGTTAACATTCGAGGGGTTAGATACAGCCTTCATTAACCCGTACACTGCCTGGCACCTCTTCTTAAGCTAAATATAATCGTAATATAGTAGTAGGAATAAACTCTAAACTGCATCATTGGATTGCAGAGGTTAATGTGATGAGAAGCAGAGCAATTATTATCAAGGATCTTAACCACATCATAAGATAAATGAAGTCTCCGTAGCATCTTCTCAACCACGTTCCTCTTTAGTCGAACCTTCAGTAATTCCAGGTAAAGGTGTGTAGGCAGTGTGACCCACCTGCCTGCTTGTGTCCTCCGCTGTGCATTGGTTAGCATGTAAAGCTCGCAAGTGAGAGAACCCTAGTCCGATTCTTGGGCCGATCAGACTCATGGATAAAGTTTGTTTTCCTTTTTTTTTTTCCCCTTGTTCACCCAGCAGTACATTTAGGGACCTTGATGTAAATTCGACTGTTGCCTTATTCTTAGGGAAGACTTGGGCTTAGAAAAGTTTAATTGGATGCTTTGAAGGACCTCGTATAGTAGACAGGCGTTATTCTAAGCCTTATCTTCAATTCTAATACGGTGGAGAGAATGGAGAATGAGAGACTGACCAGGAGAGTTTATGTGAGTAAGGTGTTGTGGGAAGAGGGAGGGGGAGGTCGAGGAGGAGACGGAGGGATGGAGGTGGAAAGGTTTATGAGAGAAGGAGGTTTGAGTTGGAGAGGGGGCAGCCTGATGATGGTTGAGGACAGGGGGACTTGGAGGCGATTCGTTTGTGGCGACCTCTTCCAAGATTAAGGCGTTTGAAGAGAGAGAGAGAGAGAGAGAGAGAGAGAGAGAGAGAGAGAGATTGTTCGACTGCATCACAAGGGAGAATTATCCACTCTTGTTTCTGTAGCTATAGTAGTTGTGGCAGTAAAATTGTCTGATGTAAGCCTTATTGAAATGCGTCAGTGTCTAAGTAACAAGACAGGAGTTCTCCCACCCACTACGATGTTCAGTTTAGTTTATTCTTACTACTCCCAAGATATTTTGCTCACCTTAAGAAAAGCCTCCCGTGTGAAACCCATTATGATACGAAAACCTTCTCTAAACTGAATAAAATCGTCAGGTGATAGCAGGAATAAAGTACGGCATTGGTTTGAAACGGTAGATATGGGATAAGGTCTTTGGTATTCCTTTCTTTCCCCCGTCAGACGATTTTATTCAGCTGAGATGGGACCTCCTGCAGAACGGGACGGGTGAAGTTATTGAAATTTACTATGGAAACAAAATCGTGTGTTTTAAGTTGATCTGAATGTTGAGTCAGTTTGCAGGTGACAGCTCTTTCCGTATTGAAATTACCTGTGTGAACAAAATCGCCTGAATAAAATCGTGTGTTAAAAACTTAAGAAAAACTAAAAATAAATAAATAAATAAGTAAATGGCATTGCAGGCAGAAAATAACTAATCTAGAGGGACATTTTAAGTATTTTCTTCATACTTCCGCCAGACGAATTTATTTTTAAGGGTCAAATAAAAGATGAAGTGAGGTGAGGGGAAAGGGAAGGCAGGGGAAGGGAGGCAGTGAGGAGGAGGGGTAGGGGTCGAGAAGACAATGCATGAGGGGGAAGGGGTGTAGGGGGAGGGAGGGGGAAGGAATGAAGGGGGAGGGAGGAGGACGAGAGAGAGGGGGTAGGGAAAGAAAGATGGAAAGGGGAGAGAGAAGGAAGGAAGGAAGGAGGGAGGGGGTACAGGGGGGATTAGGAGAGGGGGGCTGAGGGAGGAGGGGGCAGGGGGCAAAGACAGGAGTGGAGGGAGGGGTGGGGTAAGGGAGGTTTGGTCTGAACGTAAAGTCAATTTGGAGGTGACAACTGTTCCTGCGTCCAAATTTACAGTGGGAACTAAATTTTTGCGCCCGGCCTGAAGTGCTGTGTTTTACCGGGGACAGGAAAGCAGTGGCAATTTCGTATATTATGATTTGGCGAAGGGAAAATATGGAATGTTTTTTCAGCCACAGGACGTCACAGTATTCAAACCCCTCAGTGTTACCGTCTATTTCTTCCTTATATTTTCACTTCCTTAAGACGATTTTATTCAGCTGAGGAGGGGCATGCTTAAAAATTGTCTATATTTTGTAATGTTTTAGACAAGGTAAATATTGAACCTAGATAGATAGAAGACGATAGATTAGCTAATTCTTGCTGACATCAGACCAATTTATTCAGCTTTTGGAGAGGACCCGAGCCCTTCCGTTCAGTTACTATTTTTTTTTTTAATATACTGAACTTGCTGTTTTTAGATTATTATTATTTTAGCTGGGGAGAGTTTTTCACGATGGGAGGGATTAGATATAGCTTACATTAATCCCTTTAGAGAGAGAGAGAGAGAGAGAGAGAGAGAGAGAGAGAGAGAGAGAGTCCCGAAGCTGAATAAAATCGTCTGGAAGTGGCAAGAATATATTATAAAAGACATCCTCTGCCTGGGGGTTAATCTCTTCATTACAGGGACGAATTATATTTCTGTTTTATTCCTCCTACCTTCAGACGATTTTATACAGCTTACGTCATTGGAGTGAAGCGGTTGAGAGAGAGAGAGAGAGAGAGAGAGAGAGAGAGAGAGAGAGATTTCAACGAGCTTCATCAACTCTTTGTCTGTTGTGTAAGTAGGGTCATGAAGAGAGAGCAAAAAGCCACACAGCCGCTTGCACGGTTGCATAAAGAAGCCCATTTATCCACAAGAATGTTGCACGTCAAGGCTGTGCATTGTGGACACACTGCAATAACCATACTGCAATATCCACAATGCTGTATCCACACTGCAATATCCACAGTGCAATATCCTCACACAGTAATATCCACACACTACAATACCCACACACTGCAATATGCACACACTGCAACATCCACACACTTCAATATCCACACAGCAGTAGCCACACACTCCAACATTCACACACTGCAATATCCACACACCGCAATATCTGCACACTGTAATATCCAGCTTCAGATTTTTAGGACCAAGAGAAATGATGTTTTATGCCCCTGATATTTCCCTCAGATTCTCCATAATATTAAATATATGGAAAAAAGATGCATGTTTTAGGGGAAGCTTCTGTAGATTGGTGCCTGGTGGTTTAGTGGTCTGAGCGCCCCTCTCACAGTGACGGCTTTCCATAGATCTGAATCCCAAAGAGGTGTGAGGAGGTATTTTGATCATATAATGGTACCAGGGAAAGTCGACTGGTCATCTGCCCTTTAATGTACTATCTGTCTACCGTATCTATCTATCTTCTCATTTGTCTGTGTCTGTCTTTCCATTTATATATCTTTCTATTTTTGCTTAGTGACGTTCTCAGCACATCTCTGCCATTAAACGTAATGGCATAAAGCAGTCTATCCTCTCCCCCTTGCCCCTCGATGGGAGATAAAAATCCGATAAGCTCTCACCATCCTTCTAAATCTGCATGGGGTCCTCTGCCTGTCCCTCTGCTCCTTGCCCTTAAAAACAACGCGCCTGGTGGAAGTCCGGCTTGATTACGTGATTAAATAAAGTGTGGGAATGATGAGTCTCGTTAAGCCCCGTTCGCGTCGCCCCTCCTGCGTGGTGTTGTTTTTCGCCAGTCGAGGCATGAGTGGGACCCGGTTTCGTAGGCAAGCACTACCATTAACGCCACAAACACCAAGATACCACAAAACTGCAACATCATAACACCACATCACAACACAACAATCACCGCTACACCGCAATGCCACAACACCACAAGTGCCACTATGCCACAGTGCCATAACACCGTAACAATACGATACCATAATGCCTCGACACTACAACATAACACCACAACACTACAGCATAACACCACAACACCGACTTACAGCAGCAACACAACACCATTACGCCACAACACCATTACGCCATAACACCACAACATTACAACACCGTAACACCACAGCACTGCAGCATCATAACCACAGCACTGCAACACCATAACACCACAACACTGCAACACCATAACACCACAACACTGCAACACCATGACATCAAAAGCACCCATAATATCCCGTAATCAGAACAGTATCGCCTAGTGGTGGCAAGAATATACGTGAAAAGGCATTGTACTGAAAGAATTGAAGATTGGTCATTTCTTTAGTAGACAATATTTGATAGAGGAGATAATGAACTAACATACTACATCAGGTAATGAAAGCCCAGCAGACTATTAAAAAATCCCAGGCACCTGCTCTTACTCCTATGCTATTTTTACCCTAAGTTGGCCCAGATTTTCGTCCTTGTTTCAGCTTCCTTAACGTAGCCCAGTGACAAAAAAAGACAGTACTACAGCTGTATAGCCTTTTCACAGCACTTCTTTGTGACTTGCATCATATTCTAGTGTTAGGTTACTGCTCAGCACTGAAGGTGGAGAGATGGCAATTTTAGGCCAGGTTAGAGTAAACAGAGTCTACCTGAATAAATTCATTGGGCTTTTGCTAGAAGAGAATACCAGAGTTGTTCCTACCGTGAGAAGGTTAACAGTGACAATACTAACGCTCTCGAAGATTATAGGATTCATTTACAGCTGAGTGAAATCGTCTGAAAATAACTAAAACAGAACACTAGAGTTGTCCTAAGCATGAGAAGGTTAATTATGACTCCTAACGCTCCCAGTCTCCCCTGAATTATTTTTAACTAATTTTTCCGGAGTTTGGTGGAATAGAAGGCTAGAGTTTTCCCGACCATGGGTAGGGGAAAAACGAACGTGCTTGGCGAAGATGGATATTTTACAACTCTGGAAAGAACTTGGTGTGGGATACGCCAACATTTATATGATCGATTCCCTGTCGTAAGTTTTCATTTTACAGGGCGAACTAGACGAGGGAAGATTTTGCCCTCCTTTTCCCTAATCTTCCTGCAGAAAATATTTATGACCTGCCGTAATTTTCATCTCTTAACTAAGCTATATTTATGGAGTTAGAACAGGGAACGGAGGAAGATTCGATAGCCTCCTCGTCCCTCCTGCAGGTCAAAACCAGAGTTGCGACAGGGAATTGGATCGTAAGTGCGTTTGTGTATCTCAGTCTCTGGGTGTGTAAAATAAGTTCCATATTACCAGTTGAGGACGGAATGGCACTTAGGATCTTTTTTAGTCTCTGTATATTAAGGTATAGATAAGGACTCATGGATATTGTAGAGTACCTACATAAATCGGAGTAGTGAGGAGAGAGGGTGCGAATACTGCTGTTTGTGTGTGTGTGTGTGTGTGTGTGTGTGTGTGTGTGTGTGTGTGTGTGTGTGTGAGTGTCTGGCTGTACGTAAACTTAAGATAGAAAAATGTGGGTGAAAGAAACGTGGAGTTAACTGAAGAAGGTAAAAGTGTGGCAAGATGAAACTCAGTCAAGTACAAGAGTCGGGTATTTACGTGGGGCACATGGATCAGAGGGTAGGGTTAACCTGGTATTTCCGACACCAGCAACTTAAATTACCCAAAGCGACGGGCAGGGGAAGACGAGGCTCGATGGATTAGAAAGCGTAGTGTATGGATAAACAGAACGAAGGGCACAGTGAAGAATTAAGGGAGAAAATAATCTTAAATGTACCATATGGCTACAGGTGTTTAAAGTTTGGCGTGGGCGAGAAACAGAGACTAGTGGTGAAGCTTCTCAAGGCAAAGAACTTCCTCCAGACAGGTAAATAAGCGGCTTTGGGGACCTCATTACCTCGTTACCTTAAGTTTTTATGCGGCGTCTGGCAAACTTCTTGGAGGAAAAAATGTAATTCATTTATTCCGGCACACAGGGAATTTTCATCATACTACAAACTTACATTTCCTCATTTGCATTTTTCACTTAGGACAGGCCGCCTCCACTCTCTCTCTCTCTCTCTCTCTCTCTCACACACACACACACACACACACACACACACACACACACACACACACACACACACACACACACACACACACACACCTCTGCTGTAGCTAATGTTACGTATTTTTAAAAGTCAAGTCTTGCTCCTAGCACACAAATATATTCTTAGGAAAAACGTTTAGTAGTGATGGAATTACTAAAGGCCCTTTTTAGTCTTTGAAGTACAAGTAACTTCTGTGTTGAGAAATATCGTCGTAGAGAGCAAGAATTAAATAAGTTCTGGATATTGCACATCGAAAAGAGTACTGCATCCTTCCTCTCCTCCTCTGCCATATCTAGCGCACCCTATTTTTCGTGTCTTGCGGGGGTGGCTTATTCATCTGCACAGTGTCTACAATACATTTGGTCGTCCCATAACCATTTGCATACTGTATTGTAATTTTTTTCCTACGTGACTGCGTCGTTGATTAGAAATATCATGAAACAGTGAAAATATTGGCACTGCACACACTAGCAAGCGGGGCCGTTCTCGCTACACAAGACAGAAGATGGTAATATACGGGTCACTCTGAACTGCATTACTTAGACAACAGGCAGAAGACAAATAACTACATCAGGATTGCGCCTGACTTAGTTTATTCATTCAACCACTAATCAAAATTCATTCTGCTTGGGAGGGACCTTTCGAGCTGGCGTTAGGTACAGCCGTCATTATTTCCGCTACAGAAACGCAGTGGTGTGCGGGCGGAACACGTCTTCGGCGCAGGGAAGATGAACGCCCCTACCCTGCGTAGTCCAATCTTACCCTAGTCAAGGTGTTGCGCCCGTTAGCCCACGAAAAACGTAGTAAGTAGATGATTACCATCGTCCCAGCCGCAGGAGGTACTGCCATGGGAGTGACATTTGACCAAAACTCGGTGGCAGACCATTCACAGTACTGCCAGGTGGGGAAGGTCACCACATTCACCAAGTACTCAAAGTCCCGGCTGAAACTACTACTCATACATGTCTCCCGTACACTCTTGGGGGTTCTGCCTTCTCCATTTTTCCTGCACTTCACGCAGTGGAAGGGCCATGTTCCGACCCTGGCGATGCGCTGTCTACCACAGGAAGGTGGTTGCTTGCTTGTGGCTGATGGGTCTGCTCGGCCAGATAAACCGGGTAAAGCAACAACAACAACCACTAATGTACAAGAAAATGTTAAAATGTAATCAGCAAAATATATGGCGAAGAAAGAGATGCTACAAATCCCCCTCTACTACTTCCATGATGTTCCTCTCACCCCTCCCCACTTTATCCCCCTTACCCCTACCAATTTGCCCCCCCCCCCCACCCCCCACCCCCACAGTCCTCAACAAAAATGGCAGATATTTCCCCCTGGAGATAATTAACTCCAGGTTAAATACTGAAGAATTAAAAGGATCTTCTGAGACAACAGGAAAGTAAATAACGGCGGAAGGTTGAGCTGTGTAGACGTCTTGAACTCGCTCTGTGTGTGTGTGTGTGTGTGTGTGTGTGTGTGTGTGTGTGTGTGTGTGTGTGTGTGTGTGTGTGTGTGTCCTTCCAGTGAGTAAGGGGTTGAATAAATATTTAGTACCAACAAGAGGAAATAAAACATCCTTAGAGTGAAGGTGCTAAATAAAATCTGATAAAGGTAGTGAAAGTAAAAAAAAGTATTGAGAGTGAGACGTGAATATGTTTGAAAGTTAGTAATATTATGGAAGATATACGTCCTCAGAGTGAAGGGATCAAAATGATTGGAATGGCTTGGCGTATGAGAGGCAGTACAATGGTGGGTGTTGTCTAATTCCTATTTACTATTAGACGTAAGATAAGTTAGGTTGGGTTAGCATGAGTTAGGTTAGGTTAGGCCAGGTCAGGTGAGCTTAAATTAATTTAGGTTAGGTTGTTAAGTTAGGTCAGGTTAGGTTAGATTAGGTTAGATGAAGGAGTAAAAATGATGTGAATGACCTGGCTTGCGACAGTGGCAGGGCAATGGAGGAAGTTGCCTGATCCCTATTTACTCTAAGGTCTAAGTTTGGAGTCGGGGCACCGTAATCCCGTAGACCAAGGAGGCTCCCAGCAGATCTCCATTACTATAGTTCATGCACCTCAAGATGGCTTAAATTTTCCTCCATTTGTAGCTTATTTCACTTGGCTCACTGGCTGAAAAAATGCAGCAAATATGCCCCCTTTCCGTAGAACTTCTTCGTGACTAGCATCACACTGAATATCTTGTTATACCTTAGCATTCAAGATGGAGAGATGATAATTTTGGGCCGGGTTAAAGTAATAATGTTATATATTTTTTCTCAGTTTTCTGCCGGCGGAAACTAAACTTTTGATATTTCACATCTTCTGCTTTTCACTTTTCTCTGCTGGTTAATATTTCTGAGATAAGACGATATGCCCACTTTAATATAATGCTCAGGGAGGGAAAGGATAGATTGTGTGTGTGTGTGTGTGTGTGTGTGTGTGTGTGTGTGTGTAGTAGTAGTAGTAGTAGTAGTACCGTAGTAGTAGTAGTAGTAGCAGTTACACTTGAATTGTAAGCTAAATATTGACCCTCCTATTCGTTAAAATTTATGTCTATATTCTTTTTAACCCACGATTTCTTTTACAACTTCGTCTTAATGGTATATTTTGCGTATTATACACTGAGATTTTTTTATGTTATTCGTATGTTGTGAAATATTACATAGATTGCATTCAAAATAAAAGTGAATATTATGAGCTAAACCAAGAAATGAACCGTGTATAAACATCAAACAGTAGTGTGTGTGTGTGTGTGTGTGTGTGTGTGTGTGTGTGTGTGTGTGTGTGTGTGTGTGTGTGTGTGTACAAAAACGTAAACTCAAAACCAGAAGCAGTTTACACACACACACACACACACACACACACACACACACACACACACACACACACACACACACACACACACACACACACACACACAAAATCCTCTTTTCTAATTCTTGTCTAAATGTATTTTCACGGGAATGAGTCAGGCTCGTAATGTCCAGTCTGCTTTTGCTATTTTATCACTCCTTTATTTCCTTTTTTCTTTGTACTTTTCTCACATTTTTTTTCTCACACAGAGCTTCATCAGACCGCTAGTTCCAAGAATCACGTACTGTCTTTGGAATACTGCATTTTTTAAAATATCTTTCTCTCTCTTTGCTTTAGTTAATTTCCGGTTGTGTCCACCTCATCTTTTATTTGAAGGCGTTATCTAGTCTTCTAATTTTCCTCCCTTCCTATTATACACTGGTACAGCATTTTCATATATATATATATATATATATATATATATATATATATATATATATATATATATATATATATATATATATATATACTTTTTCTCGTGTGTATTAGGGCTGCCTGCTCGTGTCAGGCGTACGCGAGTCGTCCGTTACAATTCAATAGTCTTCCATTATGGGTAAAGTCGATCTAGTCTCTTCACCACTCAGATCTCTCAAGCTTGATACACGCGTTTTGGCTGCTTGCTGCTCTTTTCTGTTACTCGATATCGGTGCCTATTATGGTCTCCACTTCATGTTGGAGATCAGAATGTGTTTGCTCAGTGACCTTGTTTCTTTTTTTCATTCTTTCTTCCAAGCACATTTTTGTGAAATGTGGCACCACGAATCCGTAGAGTGCGCTAACTTTTGCGATGAGGAAAGTGGACAATCACCTCTTACAGCGCGAGAGATATCTTTAAGAAGACTATCGTGCCTTACTTGGGGATGTTGACAGTTTTTAAGTGAGAGTTCCAAACAACTGCGACAGATTTAAGTGTTGGCCTAATAAAGTAATTATTTTATTCCTGATCATGTCTTCATCTCTGTATATCAGTATTGCTTTTGTATTGCCCTATTGTAGGTACAGTCAGCAGCACAAGTCCAGTCGTTTCTCGTGCTTCACCCTCCATGGGCTCTGAAAACTAACTTCGTAAATCCGCAACGACATGTATTGGTGAATTTATTTGGCCATGTATCATTGTCATCAGCTTCGGATTCACCACACTAATTTTCACAGTCCAAGGAGAGGAAAGCAGGAGAGGAGACATGACTTTTGTTGACGATTGTATGTACTTATTTCGTGCTTTCTTTAACATAGCGATAACTTAGAACAAACAATTATTCCAAGAGTGAGGTATAAGTCATGATAATAGTCAAACGAACTACTATTTCTAGATGATCCATTACGACTCTCTCAAGATGGTCCCTGTGTAGCCCGGAACGTTAGAGAAAATAGAGAATTCAGGCTCTACCCTGTGTCTCGCTCCCACATAAGGAATTCAAGCTCTAACCTGTGTCTCGCTCCCACATAAAGAATTCAAGCTCTACCCTGTGTCTCGCTCCCACATAAGGAATTCAAGCTCTAACCTGTGTCTCTCCCACATAAAGAATTCAAGCTCTACCCTGTGTCTCTCTCCCACATAAAGAATTCAAGCTCTAACCTGTGTCTCTCCCACATAAAGAATTCAAGCTCTAACCTGTGTCTCTCTCCCACATAAAGAATTCAAGCTCTAACCTGTGTCTCTCTCCCACATATAGAATTCCAGCTCTAACCTGTGTCTCTCCCACATATAGAATTCCAGCTCTAACCTGTGTCTCTCTACCACATATAGAATTCCAGCTCTAACCTGTCTTTCTCTCCCACCTAACATTTCTCGAACATTTCTAACTGGGGAAGATAATGAAGACTTTTTAAAATTCTATCTTAAGGTCTCTCCTGGGATGGGATACTCAAAGAAACGTACGATCGCCTCCCCGTCGTAATTTAGATCTGTTTTTCGCAGGAAGGACAAGGGCTCGTATTTTCGTCGGGTCAGGAAGCTCCCTAACATCTCTTCCATAGCGATTTATTTTTGGATACGTCTGGTTAATATCCTTATGCACGTTATCCATGCAGAGTATGGCGATATTAGAATTATTTGTGACAAAGAGAAGGGCAGAAAGGTGTACTAAGCAAAGTAAATCGCTTAGGAAAAGGGGTTAGGGAGCTTCCTTAACAGACGAGAATACAGTCTAAGGAAAGAAGTCTTCAGAATGTTTCCAAGTCTCAAATTAATCCTTTAAAAAAAATATTAGTTACGAGAAGAAAAAATGTCGCAGATAATAACTTTTTTCTGGAGGAAGGATACGGGAAGGAGCATTCAGAGTCCTCCCCCGTCTCTAGTTCTTCCTGGATAAAGAAATCAAAGTTACGACAGCAGTTCGATCGTAAATATATTCGAGTATCCCTAAGTAAAGTTTGACGGTAAAAGGAAAACGATAACAGAGACGTAAATAAAGGAAGGACGGGAGGTATATAAAGAGAGGTAAATATAATAAAACCGAGTCTCTTTTGTAACATATCCGGCTGTAACTCTTTGACGGTGGGGCTAAAAGCTGTAATATTTAGTGATGTGTGTTGGTAAAATAGTATAATAATAATAATAATAATAATAATAACAAAATCAGTAATAATAATAATAATAATAATAATAATAATAATAATAAGGATAATAATAATAATAATAATAATAATAATAATAATAATAATAATAACAATAATAATAATGGTAATAGTAATAATAGTAAAAGTAACAGCAATATAAAAGACCATTGTAATCATATAAAAACCATGAGTACGTATTACAAACCATAGTCAAATGTCGTCACATGAGCGGCTGTGGCCCTGTGACTGTATATGCCACAGCAGTAATATTACCTTTGCGTCCCGGCAGCCAGACAAACGAAATGTAATGTTGATGAACGACCCTGATAAACTGTAGTTCCATATTACATCGCCCAGTATTAAAATGGCCAATCAGTTTTAATCTATTGGTGATCTGGTATGGTGGGGGGTGTTTGAAAGGGGGGTTCTGTCTTTAATCTGGCAATGGGAACCCCTCTACGCTAGATCATTTGCGATAGGAAAACATTGCAATTAAGCGTTTGGAAATGTTCAGCGTTCGGATGAGCCTAGATTTTAATTCACCTGTGTTTTGAATTAATACATGATGGATTGGCTTTGATCAGGCAGGTGAGGCGCATCTATAAAGCGCTGGAACAGTACTAGCCAATCCCATATTAGACAGTAGGGACCCAAGGCTAGGCTAACAGTCCACAACATTGAAGGGTAGGATACTAATGAACATCGTAAAAGCGATTAGCACACACACACACACACACACACACACACACACACACACACACACACACACACACACACACACACACACGCACACACGCACGCACGCACGCACACACACACACACACACACACACACACACACACACACACACACACACACACACACACACACACACACACACACACACACCACTGTATATAATGCACATATTTCGTCCCTATTCATATCTGAAGCGGGTCTAATTCGGGTCAAAACTGTTCTCTTTCCCCAACAAACAACTTTTTAAAAAGTATATGAGAGAGGGGAGTGTGAGTTGAGGGAAGGGCAGCGTAATTGCAAGGGACAGGGCGACATGGAGGCGAGACTTGTTTGTGGCCACCCCATACGAGATTAAGGCTTCTGGCTATAGATCGATAGGTAGATAGATAGATAGATAGATAGATAGGTAGGTAGGTATATCAGACTTGTAATTGATTAAATCGTCGTCGTAGCTGAGCTGTAGTAGACAGTGATGTTATTTGTATGAGTTAACCTCAGTTCACTTGTAGTCGGTGACAGGAGAAGATAAAGATGAGTTTGAGGTTCATTGTGGTTTTTTGTCTTCAAGGAGATATCTCAAGATTTACACTAAGTTAACTTTGTGAGCCTGACCCCTTGTTAACACAGCCGTGCTTCTCTCTCGAGACTAGACTCCCTTCTTCCTCTCTTTCCTAACTCTTTCTCGCTTCTTTCTCCAGCCTCCTAACTCCTTCTGTCCTCTTCTCCTCTTTCCTTCCGTATATGAGAACTTCCTTCACGTGGGGTACACTGTTGTCGAATGTTCTAATAACCTGTGTGTGTGTGTGTGTAACTCACCGGGTCGGTCAGGATCACTTGATGGTCGTGATCGTCAGCTTTAACCCTCCCGGAAGGGAGCTGAGAGCTCATATATTCCGATCTAAGGGCAAGACTGTGACCTTTACACACGCACACACCCATCCCCTTGCTCAAGGGGGACAGTAACCACCCACTTCGTCAGTGAAACTTTTTCGCAACCTGAGCGAGGAGCGAACTCCCGTTTACCAGATGGCAAGCGAGAACGTTACCACTGAACCACCGAGCGGTGTGTGTGTGTGTGTGTGTGTGTGTGTGTGTGTGTGTGTGTGTGTGTGTGTGTGTGTGTGTGTGTGTGCGACCTTGCTGTCTGGCATTCCTGAGAGAGAGTTGTGCTTTCACATTTCCTGTTGCCTCTAGCCATGACTTTCACTTCACCTCTAGCATACCTATAATTATGTTACCTGCCATTATTTATGATATTTTAGAGTCCTGACAGGTATGATATTTCTTTTATACCCCTTCAGTTCTATGATACCTCTAAGTTAATTCTTTCTCTCCGTGGACGCCTTTATCTACTTTTATCTACCTTCATAAGGGACAGTATCGGACATGGGGTATCGTAATAGTAATCGCAATCGTAATCTGTAATCATAATAGTATTCTGTAATCGAAATCGTAATCTGTAATCGTTAATATATAATCGTAATGTTAATATATAATCGTAATCTGTAATCGTAATCTTAATATATAATCGTAATCTGTAATCGTAATCTTAATATATAATCGTAATCTGTAATCGTAATCTTAATATATAATCGTAATCTGTAATCGTAATCTTAATATATAATCGTAATCTGTAATCGTAATCTTAATATATAATCGTAATCTATAATCGTAATCTTAATATATCATCTTAATTCGTAATCGTAATCTGTAATCGTAATCGTTAATATATACTCATAATATGTAATCGTAATCGGAGTCGTAATCGCATGCAATCCAATTTTGTGTAATCGTAATTACAAAAAAGAGATTGTTTTTGTGTAATCACCCCATATCTGGACACGTTAGCCATCATTAACCACGTCACTAACAGCTCTCCCCCCAAAAAATAAAACAAAGACCCTGAAATCTCATGAATAAAAAAAATATGGATTCAAGAGTAATTAAAAATCTTCTCTTTAATGACGCAGAGACAAAAATATCACCCCAGAGAGTGCCCTAAAGACTGGTGCAAAAGTAGGCACCATTTGCAACGTGAATATGATGCAGCAGTTGCACCGATCCCTGACATTGCAATTAATTTTCCTTTAGTTAACTGCACAACAATCGCAACTTCCTCACTCATTCTCTGTACGTTGAGCGCCGCCACGCCGTGTCTGAAGGGAACTTGTGTGTGTGTGTGTGTGTGTGTGTGTGTGTGTGTGTGTGTGTGTATTTCTGGATGTATGTGTGTTTTTGTCTTTTCTGGATGTGTGTGTGTGTGTGTGTGTGTGTGTGTGTGTGTGTGTGTGTGTGTGTGTGTGTATTTCTGGATGTATGTGTGTTTCTGTCTTTTTGACGTGTGTGTGTGTGTGTGTGTGTGTGTGTGTGTGTGTGTGTGTGTGTGTGTGTGTGTGTGTGCGTGCGTGCGTGTGTGCGTGTGTGCGTGTGTGTGTGTGTGTGTGTGTGTGTGTGTGTGTGTGTGTGTGTGTGTGTGTGTGTGTGTGTGTGCGCGCGCTTTCAGTTAGGCACAAAATATCTAATGTTTAGCTTATTTTAATTCTCACTTTCCTCTGCCGACTAACATTCCCAAGGTGCGAGAGGCTTGTCATGTTTCCCTGGCCGTAGATGATTCTCTTTTTAATGTTGCGCTGGAGATGGATATTCAGGATGCGTTAGGAAGAAAACTTTCGGTCATGATGTGACTGTGACGTAGACGCAGTGGACTAGACTAGCTTTGTACCTGAATGTCATTTTTTTTTTTTATGACTCTGTGTACGGCTTTATATAGTTCGATACCTGAAGCCCTGTAGTCCTCCTAGTTTCATATACCTTCACATGGAGTCACTTTCTCCTTCAGTTTTATGCTCGTGTTCTCGTCGCTTTAGAAGGCTCCCTATCACCTCTTCCATAACTCTTTATTTTTGGGTATGGCTGATTAATATCCTTTTGTACGTTATTTATGCAGAGTATGGCGATATTACAAGGATTTATATATCTCAGAAGAGGAGAGTAAGGGGGGGTCTTAAGCAAAACAAATCGCTGAGGAAGAGATGCTAGGGAGCTTTCTTTCCGAAGCTCCATAAAAATATACAGTAAAACAGTGGTTTCCAACCTATGGGGCGCGCCCCCCTAGGGGGGCACGAAGGGCTGCATGGGGGGGCGCGAAGGCTTGATAAAGAGGATAACTATATTTGAAAACTATGAATTATGATGGAATTCAGTAATTTCTGAATATGGAGAAAATATTTCAGATATGAATAAGAAATCTAGTTATCTGAATATATAAACAATTTCAAAGATTAAGAATCTATGATAATTATTGACATGTGGCAACTATGCCAGTACAATACAGTATTTGAGGAAGGGGGCGCAGGGAACGTGTCATTCAGTGAGGGGGGCGAGAATTAGAAAAGGTTGGAAACCACTGCAGTAAAAGGAAAAACATATTATCGTACTTTCATAACACGTGCAAATTGTCAGCTTCATCTTACCCTCGCCTTCCCCCACCCCCGAGTCACCCAGTCGTGCCTCCTCAGTGCTGGGGCAAAGAGTCGCTTGGGAGGAGGCTCTCTGGAGGTAAGGCTCTGGAGATAAAGGGGATGTATTTGGGCCTATTCTTGTTGGGTTAGGAGGCTCCCTGGCACCTGTTCTGTATTGATTTAGCCCACACTTTCGTATACCCTTGTGTGAAGTTTTTTATATACTCTTTCTTGTACTGGGGTCTTTTTCGTCCCTGTTTGGAGCACATCTCGTGGCTCCCTGCATACAGCTCTTCTAAACAGGGTCATGTTTGGCTATCATCCTTTCTCTCAGAAGGTCCGGTCCTGTGGTACACATTATGGAGTCTTGTTGATGTAGTTACAGTGTCTCCTTCTGTGCAGTCCTTTGTCCTGTCTTCTTTTCTCTTTCTTCTTCAAACTTCTCCGTTCCATTCCTCTTCTCCCTCCTCTCCACTCCTGTCCCCTCCTCCTTTCCCTATTCCTCACCCCTCCTCCTGTACCTTTTTTCTCCACTTCTCATTCCTGCTCTCGTCTTCTTTTCTCTCCTCTCCATTCTTCGTCTCCTCCTCTCATCTCCTGTCTTCTGCATTTAAGGAGCCACGGGGGGAACATCGGCCATATTATACGGGCAGTCTCTTCTCTCTTGCCATCCCTTGCTCTCTCTCCTCTCCTCTCCTCTCCCCTTCTCTTTTTTCTCTATATTTCTTTCATTTCCTCTCTTCTTTCCCTTCCCTTCCCTTATACTCTCCTCTCCTCCCTGCGCTTTCTCTCCTATGCTCTCATATCTCCTCCGATCTCTTCTTCTCTCCCTCTCATCCCCAATCCTTTGTTCTTTCCTCTCTCCAACGTATAGTTTCATGTGCTCTTCCCTCCATTGCTCTTCTTTCTCCTCCTCTCCTTTCCTCTTTTCTCCTCTTCTCTTACCCTGTTTTCTTTCCTCCTCCTTTCTTCATCCACTCCTCTCCTCTCCTCTCTTCTCCTCTCCTCTCCTCTCCACTCCACTCCATTCCTCTCCTCTCCTCTCCACTCCACTCCACTCCACTCCACTCCACTCCACTCCACTCCACTCCACTCCACTCCACGCCACGCCACGCCACGCCACGCCACGCCACGCCACGCCACTCCACTCCACTCCACTCCACTCCTTCCCTCTTCACTCCCCTCCTCTCTTTAATACAAAGGGGTCAGATTGGCTATAATATTACCAAAACAACTTCGGAGCGGCCATTGCAATTTAGCGAAGCATTCTAAAGCATCCTCTTCTCCTCTCTTCTCTTCTCTTCTTTCCTTTCCTCTTTCTTTTCCTCTCTTATTTCCTCTCCTCCTGTTCTCCTCTCTCCTCTTTCTTCTCTTCTTTCCTCTCTCTTCTCTTCTCTTCCGTGTTCTTCTCCCTTTCTTCCCTTCTCCTTTTCTCTTCTCTTCTCTTTCTTCTCTTCTTTCCTCGCCTCTTTCTTGTCTCATCTTCTCTTCTCTTCTCTTCTCATCTCTTCTCTTCTCTCCTTCTCTTCTGTATTCACTTCTATTTTCTTCCTCTTTGCTCTCCTGTTGTCTCCTCTTTTCTGATTCCATTCCTTTCGTTTCCTCATATTTCTCCTCTTCTCTCCTCTCGTCTTTACTCCTCTCCTCTCCTCCTTTCCTCTCCTCTCTTCTCCCCCCTCCCCTCCCCTTCCCTCCCTTTTCTACCCCTCTCCTCCCCTCCCTCCTCTCCATTTCTACTCCATAATATTGCTAGAACAACGCCCAAGAGGCCATTACAATTTAGGTCTACATTCAAAAGCTTTCCTAATGCACCCATTGCCACGGAGTTCACTTCTCTTTCTCTCCACCCATTTTTGTCTAATAAACTGTGGTTCTCGATTATTGTGTGTGGGTATTGGTTATTTCGTTAAGATAAATAAGAAGTCATCGCCGTTAATGGTATTATTATTGTTATTATTATTATTATTATTATTATTATTATTATTATTATTACTGTTGCTATTATTATTATTATTATTATTATTATTATTATTATTATTATCATTATCATTATTATTATCATTACTACTACTACTACTACTACTACTACTACTATTATTATTATTATTATTATTATTAATATTATTAATATTATTATTATGAAGCCTCCGCCAACCTATTGTGCAGGAGGCATTAGGTGATTGGTCTGTCAGTCTTTCCGTTCGTGGGTCTGTGCGTCCGTAACCCTCTCGTGGGCGCGATATCTCCTGAACCCATGGGCGGATTTCCACCAAACTTTTATCAGTAATGCAGTATGAGGAGATGATGAACTGGGTCAGCTAGGTCAAGGGGTCAAAGGTCGAGGTCATATGGGGTCTACTTGGTTATCGTTGTGGGTGCGATATCTCCTGAACCCTCGACGGATTTCGACCAAACTTTTGTCAGTGAAGGGAAGACAAATTTTCTGTGTCGGGCCTGAGTTCACGGGGTGTCATTATCGTCACTATTATTATCATTATCATCGGTATATCATCATCATCATCATCATCATCATCATCATCATCATCATTACCATGCTTCCCAGTTTTTGCAGGGTTAGGTATGCAGCTCTTGATCTGTTCGGATAATAATTGCACACCTGCCTTATTGTTGCAGTCATCAAGCGAATTTATTCACGTAATTAATGACTTCGTTTAGTTCAGGGGTCAATAAACGCTGCATTGAACACGAGAACTTGAAGGAATTAAGTGATTGGAGGAAAAGTAGTAGTAGTAGTAGTAGTAGTAGTAGTAGTAGTAGTAGTAGTAGTAGTAGTAGTAGTAGTAGTAGTAGTAGTAGTCTCAGGTCCTTTTTCACTTCAGCCCGGTGTACTGCAGGATGAAGTTGCCCTGTTTCTGTAGTCCATCATATTTCTTTTGGTAGATAGGGAAGTAACTGAGGGACGTTTGTATAACCAGGTGTAATTAGTTTGTTTTCATCTGATGGGACTAGACCATACATGCACCTTGAATAGCCATGGTTTCTTAAAGTTTAATGCCTTGTTTATGAGGTACGAATGAGTTTCCTTGGTTACTAGTCAAATTTATCCTCCAGTCTGACACCTTTGGCCCTGATCTGAGCAGGGTAGGGATCTTTGCCAGGGAGATTAGCCACACTACTTAAGCCACCAAGTTATAGCAGTGCCATCGCAAAAAAGCGTCCATTTTAGCACCGGAAAAAGTGAGATAAATGACAGAAAAATAAGGCTTTGGAATAATGGCCATCAATTCCACGGGGTTCATCAGGAAATCAGAGTTCGCCAAATCGCATTCTTCCTCTGCCATACGACACGCAACAGTCGAATTAAACGCCCAGGTCCCTAGTTGTACTGTTAGGGGAATAGCGTCGTAAGGGACACATACTACATTCTTTCAAAAGCACTTCTTCGTGACTAGTATCATATAGTGCCAGTCTTTTAAATAGCTCAGTGGCAGAGTAAGACTGTACTACGGCTCCACATCCTTTCCGGATCTCTCTCTCTCTCTCTCTCTCTCTCTCTCTCTCTCTCTCTCTCTCTCTCTCTCTTTTGCGACTCAGCATATTTTGGTCTTCATCTCTTGTTACAGTTCAGCATTCAAGATGGAGAGCCACTAGTTTTAAGCCAAGTTAAAGTGGAGGAAGTATAGAAGCTGTTTTAGGAGCCTGGCAACCGCAAAATAAGAGAGGCAACTAAAAGGGGAGTGTAGTGGAGGCAGTAGCAGAGGGAGGAGAGAGGCAGAAAGCGTGGTTGGTCGTAAAGAGTGGCAACCGAGAGAGAACACCTAACTGGGATGCAATCTGTGTGTGTGTGTGTGTGTGTGTGTGTGTGTGTGTGTGTGTGTGTGTGTGTGTGTGTGTGAGGTGTCTTCTCGCAGGTGATGTATGGTGTGGGGTAATGTTTTCACCACGCCACCACACCTTACTACACACAACGGCGCTAACCACTCATACCACCTCACGCAACCACTCACACTTCTTAGCCACACGCACACCTCACACAACCACTCTCACCCTTATATCACGCTAAATCACGTCACCACACCTCATCTAACACACCCACTTTCACCGTTCATACCCATGCACACCTCACGCAACCACACTACACCACCACGCTACACCACGCCACCACACGCATACCTGACACTACCACACAGCACTGTTATCACACCATACCAGGTCACCATACTCATACCTGACACAACCACACTGCACCACAACACTCACCGCACGGAACGATACTGCACGGCCATTATCACCACGCCATCACATTCACACCTCACACCACCACATTTATACCTACACTACCACCATCACCCATCACCACACCACATCAATTACACCGCCACACTACACCACACTCACACTTCATGCTACCACTCTCAAAACTCCACCTTAACCACATTTTTCTCACCCACCACATAATACCACTAACATTAGTCATATCTCAGAAAATTATTAAAACTATTTACACCATTTATGTATCATGAACATCACCGCATCAGCACCACTCACACAACTCCTAACACACACACACACACACACACACACACACACACACACACACACACACACACACACACACACACACACACACACACACACTCACCCCGCTCATCCCCACTCATTTTAACTCTAATCACACTGCATAACCCACTGAGCCGCTCCACTTTGGTTAGTTATCCCTCATTCATGCACACACACACACACACACACACACACACACACACACACACACACACACACACACACACACACACACACACACACACACACACACACACACACACACACACACACACAGAACTCCCAAATATCCCTCTAACTTATGCAACATTTTCTCACAAACTCAGCTGAATTGCACCGACTTTTCACAGAGCCTACTTTCACAGTTACTCGCTTACTCACTCACTCGCCTTCACTGGCTCACTCACTTTCTTCTCTCACTTACACGTTGACTCTCTCCCTAGCTCACTCACTCAGTAACTTACTTTTATTCACCCGCATACTCACTCGCTGATTCTCACTCACTGGTTGGCATACTTCGTCGCTCACTGATTCATTAGCTTACTTTTACTTACTCACTAATTCACTTTCTCACTTTCTTGCTTTCATCTGCTTTCTCACTTACTCACTATTAATCACTTCCTTGGTCACTCACTCTCTCTCTCACTAAGTTTTTCACTCACTCTTTCACCTATTCTCTCACTCGCTTACTTACTGAGTGACCTTCTCTGACTTGCTTGCTTCCTAACTTCGTCATACACGGTTTCATTTTCTCTTCTGCGGTTTACTCACACACACACACACACACACACACACACACACACACACACACACACACACACACACACACACACACACACACAGGTACTGGAAAAATTGAAACACCCTTCCGATAGTACAGTACAGTACTTAGTTTGAAGGATAAAAACATGAGAATATTTAGGTATTATTATTGTTATTATTATTATTATTATTATTATTATTATTATTATTGTTGTTGTTGTTTATTGTGGCCCCAGGCTCATAAGAACGCGAAGATGGTGGACTGCAGGCTGAAGTTGCTCCGCTCTCGCAGTCCACCATACTCTTTTGTTTCTGTGGATAGCGAGGGAGCTGAAGGACATTTGTACCACCAGGCAATGGAGATGGCCGATTTTATTTTTGCCACAGCGTGAAGGCCTCTCTCCGGTGTAATATACAGAAGTAAATTGAAAAGAAAGAGGAGCAATGGCGTATTCTATTCCAAGGACAGTTCAACGCCAGGTCTGTGTCATTCTCGCCTGTCCTCTCTTCTGTGTGTGTGAGAGAGGTGGTGTGATGACCCGGGGAGATGGAAAGAGGTAAGGTGAGATGTGGTTATGAGAGGAGAAGGTGATGAAAGGTCAGGTGGTGGTAAGAGGTGAGGTGGTGGTGAGAGGAGAGGTAATGAGAGGAGAGGAGTAGGTGGTGTGGGGTGAGGAGGTGGTGGGCGGTGAGGTGGTGGTGGGAGATGAGAAGGTGGTGAGGGATGGGGAGAAATGAGAAGGTGGTGAGAGGTGAGGAGTGAGGAGGCGGTGAGCAAGTGAGGTGAGGTGAGGAGAGGTGGTGTGGTGTAGTGGGCCGTGGAATATTCAGAGGGTCCATTCAGAGAGCAGATAATAAGCTTAGTGGAACAAGACCCAGCGTTCAGCCAACCTCTGTCATCTCACACTGAACTGGTTGAGCCCAGCTGAGCCCAGTGCCAGATACTCGGGGTGGAATAGTGTCTCGTTTCTGAATTGAGCTTATGCAGTGGGATAATGGAATTGATAATGACATTACCCTTGAAAGGAGACTGAGATACTACAGGCAGTCCAGAGGTGGGAATTTGTTAAGAAAAAAAAAAAAAAATCACCTTTATTCCTCTTACAGTTGGTACTTACCGTATTAGCCTTTGTATCGGCTGCGGTTATTAGCCTATGTGTGGGGGGGGGTTCACTACATACAGCTCTTCTAAGCAGGGTGGAGTAAGGGTTTTCCGTCCAACTACCCGCTGTTTAGTGTGACTTTTCAACTTTTTATGGGCTGAGGACTTACCACATACAGCTCTCCTGAACAGGATGGAATCAAAGGCATTTCGTCTCAACTCCTTTCCATTTATCGACGCCTTTCAGTCTCTCGCAGTTCACCATAGTGTTGCCACTCTCTCCCTGTACTATCTTTCTTCCAGAAGTCACTGTTATTACTGAACAGTACGCCAACATCACTCTTCCTTTACGGTGGACACAGTATCTCCCCAGCGACGCACTCACACCTCTTTTCTGTCAGACTCTCTAATGGAAGACTTTACCGAGTTAACTGACACATTCAGTCCTTTATGTATGCACCAGGCCAACTCCAACGTTGTCCTTCCTGATTTGTATTTCCCATTGTTTACCACCTCCAATATAAATGAAATGTGCCCAGGCGTCGCGCAATGAACGGACTTTCATTCCGATATTCTCTGGGTTAATTTGTCTCTAGAAGGGACAACTTTTCCAGACATCCAGCGTTTGGTTCCTTATTTTAGTATAATGATAATTGAAGGAAGCTGGCGTATCAGATTTTAGGCGGCAGAGGAACTTGAATAGGCAGTCTTTAAGTGATGTATTATGAACTTAAACCCATTGAATTGGTTGACATTCTTTTTTTTGTTTAACCTGGACAGCTGCAGACTATTTTATTTAAAACTATGTGAGAGTTGTCACGTATTAAATGGGTTAATAAAGGCTGTATCTATCCCTTCCAGTTCGAAATGTGTCTCCTGAAGAAAATCGTCTGATGATGGTAATAGTACTCGTATGGTGCGTCATCGTTGTGAAGGGAATAATAGAAAAAAAAAATGCATATAAAAGCGAGTTATAACCAATATTAATTATACTCGATGGATGCCTTCATGTGGTGGCACCGATATACCCGGGCAGCTTAATTGCCAGGTTATACAAACATCCCCCAACTACTTCCCTCTCCACTTCTTCGTGACTAGCACGATATTCTAGCCTTAATCTTTTGCCACAGCTCGGCATTTAAGGTGAAGAGGTGGCAGTTTTAGGCCAAGTTAGAGTGAGAGGAGGAAAGGTCACCGTAAATGAAGCACTAGTGAAAGAAAAAAATGAACTGCAATTAATTCTGATAAAACTGCATTTTTGTTAGCGAATTTACACCGATCAAAGGCTAGAGAGTTCATTTTCCGGGTTCATTAGGCCCTCAGTACATACAATATCGGGCCATCAGTACATACAATATAGGGTTGTTTTTTAGGTGGCATACATTGCAGAGTTTCCTAGCACCTTTACCTACCGATTTATTTGGTATATTTTACTACAATATTCTTTGGTCCACGTTTTTCCATGCTGTTTTAATTTAGACATAGCTTGCATAACCGAAGTACAAGAGGATATAGAGGCGAAATGTAGAATAAATTGCCAAGTAAAGGGTGTTGCGATAGTAGTTTGAATCACAAAAGTACAAGAGGACATAGAGTCGGAATATAGAATAGATCGCTAAGGAAAAGGTGTTAGGACAGTAATTTGGCTCAGTCTGCTGTTGTACGAGTATGTGTAAGCGTGGCGATAGGTGTGGCTTATCCATGTTTTTTGATGTGTTGCATGACAAGCCAGATTTGACAACACTGAATGAGCCGTCCCAGCAACACATGAGAGCTTGAAGGACGCAGTGGAAGAATGAGCTGGGCAATGCTATCTCCCTCCCTCTTACGAAAACAAATACTTGCGACAGAGAATTGAGCGTAAGTGAATTCGGGACGTACGATAACTCCCGGCAGTACTATCTCCCTCCCTCCTACGAAAACAAATGCTTACGACAGACAAGTGAGCGTAAGTGAATCCGGGACGTACGATGACTGCCAGTGTTTGTGTGGCTCGTAGGGTCTGTGTAGGAAATAAAACCAACTCAGCACTGACAACTTCCTGTGTGATTGGGAAAGTGTGTTTGGGCCGTATGGTGTGTGTAGTGAATATAACCAAACTCTACAGTACTAACTCCTCGTGTGTGGCCCGTATGGTGTGTGTAGTTTAGATAACCAGACTGAACAGTACTTACTCTCCGTATATGTAGTGTACCTGGCCAAACTCTACGGTACTAATTCTCCGTGTCGGCCAAGGCATTAAGTCGGGCTAACACGGAATGGCGCGCCGCTGAATATTGATGCGGTGAACATTGTAATCCTGTGATTCTGCCCTCTGTCAGGATTAACTGACAGTCAGCCCCTGCCAGCAGTACAGTGCACCAGGTTGCAGTGCACCAGGCTGTACAGTGCACATATTCACTGTTTTCATTGTTAGTATTACCTTCATTACCATGACATCTGTATATTTTACCTTGCTACCAGAAGGCGATTTTATGTCATAGAAAAAACTGAGAAATTTGAAGGAGGCTTCTTAGTTAATTAAGACTCCGTCGATGATGCTTCACTTTTTCTTATCTATCTATCTGTCTGTCTATCTGTCTATCTATTTTTGAGGCTGAGTTACTGTAGATTATCTTTGCCGGAGATTTTCGTCCTTTTGCAGCTTATTTCTCTTTGCTTAATAGTTTTTGCCCTCTCTCTAAAGCAAAAGTTAGCCGATACTCCCAGTCCTTCATAATATGCAATAAATCAGGTCTGAAGCTGTCTTCCTCAGTCGGTACTTCCCGTTGCTAATGACGTTCAGACTTTTAAACGTAATCTGTCCACGTATCTGCAGATAAACTGATCTTGGTTATAGCTACAGTTTGTTAATATTTTTCATGACAAGGGCAAGTTTTTGTAGGTTCGTAGCCTTTTGTTATTTCTGTCTCCCCATCTTTCTGTCTGTCTTTCTTTTTTTCTGTTTTTTTCATTCCCTTTTTACATAAGAATGAATAAAACAATACTGACAGTAAAGTGTTAATCTCCTGTTGCACCTGGGTGGCTGAGAAAGGGTACACCTCAGCTCCGCATCCTTTCCATTGCACTTCGTCGTGATTAGCATCATAATTCTAGTGCTTCTTAGCTGAATCAGATCGTCTGGCTTTAGGTGGAATTAAAAAAAATAATGGGGAAGACTCGATCGCCAGTGGGTTGATGGTACCATTTGTAACACTCAGGCTCCTGTGACACACTCTCAGCTGAGTAAAATCATCTGGGGTTAGTTGGAAGAAAATAGTAACGGAGACAGTCCAGGATTAAAGATGGAGAGAAGGCAAGCGTAGGCCAGGTTAAAGTGAAGAGAGGAAAGGAAGGAGGAAGTGGGGTGACATTTCCTCGTGCAGTCCTTGATTTTAGCTCTTGATTATAAGTGTAGCCCCTGTTTTAGCTCTTGATTTTAAGTGTAACCCCTGATTTAGCTCTTGATTATAAGTGTAGCCCCTGATTTAGCTCTTGATTTTAAGTGTAACCCCTGATTTAGCTCTTGATTATAAGTGTAGCCCCTGGTTTAGCTCTTGATTTTAAGTGTAACCCCTGATTTAGCTCTTGATTATAAGTGTAGCCCCTGTTTTAGCTCTTAATTTTAAGTGTAACCCCTGTTTTAGCTCTTGATTTTAAGTGTAACCCCTGATTTAGCTCTTAATTTTAAGTGTAGCCCTTGATTTAGCTCTTGATTTTTAGTGTTACCCCTGATTTAGCTCTTAATTTTAAGTGTAGCCCTTGATTTAGCTCTTGATTATAAATGTAGACCTTGATTTAGCTCTTGATTTTCTAGTGTAGCCCTTGATTCAGGTCTTGATTGTTCCGGTTCAGCCTGTGATGGACCTACATCCTGGATTTCCAAGTGCGTTAAAGAGGACCATTGCCTCGGGCCGGTGTCTCGTGGACTTGGTGGACTCCCTGACACCTGCTTGCCTCTCTCTCTCTCTCTCTCTCTCTCTCTCTCTCTCTCTCTCTCTCTCTCTCTCTCTCTCTCTCTCTCTCTCTCTCTGTACCGCCAGGTGCCTTAATCCCGTAAGAGGTAGCCACAAACGAACTGCATCCATGTCACCCTGTCCTCTGCCATCACACTGTCCTCTCTCCAACGCCCCCTCTCTCATACGCCTCTCCACTCCTCTCCCTCCACCTCATCCTCGATCTCCCTCTCACCCCTTCCCCTCCGCCTCACCCTCGATCTCCCTTCCTCCCCCCCTCTTCCCTCTTTACCACACGCACATACACTGTCTTTGTCAATCTCTTCCTCCATTCACCCCACATGACCAAACAGTATTTCTCCTGTTTCTCTCTAGCACATTAACACCAACACCACAGCGCACCTCCACCTCCTCTGTCTGTCTCTCTGTCTGTCTGTCCACAATCGTCAAGTTATTATTTCAATGCAGATTAATAACTAAAGTGTCTTAAAGAGGAACATTGCATACGGTGGAGTTATGGTGAGCTTAGAATTCTCCTTGGCAGCCCCCAGCTCTCCAACTTATTTCTACACATGCCGAGTTATGATTATGTTTATCAATATATATCCACGTATGTAAAGTTATTATTTGGCAGAGTCTGGTGAGGTTAAAGGCTCCGACACCTGTTATCTAGATGATCTCAACACATGGCAAGTTATAATTCTTTGGTTTTTTATTTTATATGCACGTGTGAGAAGTTATTATTTTTCACACTCTCGTAAACGTATTTAGGAGACCCCCTTGACTCCTGCTTGATATTTTATTTCTAGTGGCAAGTTATTATTCGTATTCTTACCATTTTATATCTACCTGTGGAAAGTTATTCTTGCGTTGGTTATTCGCTAAAACAACGTTGGTATTAGGCTATGCATTTCACCTCGAGGACATTGGGTAAATTATATGCCTGCTTCTACCACTTTTTTTAAATTCTTCTTGTGACACGACCCTAATTATGAAAGGGTTATGCGGACTGTATATAACCCCCTCATTCCGATATGTGTCTCCTGGGCTGAATGAAATCGTCTGGAGATAGCAAGAGTATCATTGAAAAGATGTCTTGTTTTAGAGGGGATTAGAAAGTACTGATAAAATACGAGAAAGCTGAGAAAAATCGTACGGTGGTAGCAAGAGTTAAAAATAAATCCTCATGTTGAAGGGATTAATAGAGAGGTTATTTTTCCTAACTTTTTCAGTACTAGCAGGATTTTCTAAGCATATTACAGGTCCCTGATATAACTAGATTTACCCCTTCAGACCGGCGATGCATTGTTTTTTGATATTTATACTTAGCACGACTCGAATGTTAAATATTGTTACAGGTCAGCATTAAAGATAGGTAGACAGCAGCTCAGGATTCATAATAGACAGCCGGCAATTTTAGGCCAAGTTAGAGTGAATAGAGTATGCCACTGTGCCACCACCATCCCATTCCGTGTCTCACCCTGCCTCTCTGCACCCTGTCACAGCCATCTCCCCTCCTCTCTCCCATATCCCCACCACCTTGACGTTCCTCATCACCACCGCTGTTACCCTCTCTCTCCCTCTCCCTCTTCTCTTTCCCTCCCTCCCTCTTTCCCTCTTTTACCATCGCTGTCACTCTCTCTCTCTCTCTCTCCTTTCCTCCATTCCTCCCTGTCTCCCTCCCTCCCTCTCGCTCTCCTTCAGTCTCCCTTCCGTGGTTATTTTGAGCACACTTCCTCTCCTCTTTCTTCATTTTTCTTTTTTTTTCTCCTTTCTTCCTCCTCTCCTTCCTTCATTCTTCCTCCTCTCCTTTCTTCTTTTTTCCTCTTTTCTCTTCTCTGTGAACACATACTATCAAAGAGACAAATTTCAACTATTGATGCCTGATAGAAAGATAAATTTCCTTTTAGATGGTGTGAACTATTTTTAAATCGAATGGTTTGTTATAAGGTTGTTCTGAAATACCTGCCTGACACTAGCTTATGCCATTTAACTTTTAAAAATGGCACATCTGTCCAAAATTTGCCTCATAAGTCGTTTCACGTTTCAGTGTTTGCATGAAAATATTGAGCGTCCTGACTGGAACAAATCTAATCAAGAAAGAGTGGATGTAACTATTGAAAGGATCAGTCCATTATTATGTAGAATGGGTAGGCCATTAATACCATTCACTACCATTCCAGCTTCACGCCAGATCAAGGCCGTGAGAGGTAACTGGTAAAGCCAGTCACAGATCTTGCATTCTCTTCAAGGCTTGCAGGTTCGGTGGTTTTGGAGGCTGTTTCAAACCTGCTATACTGAATTATAAGTATGCAGTTTTTTTTCATTATTCAGAGGATATTAACAGCATAAAAGAGGAGGTAATCGGCGAAATAAATAATTGAGGAAGAGGTGTTTGAAAGTTTCTCGTCATTGACACTGATTCGATCGTTCCTTCAGTGAATATAAATGTCTGTTACAAGATGACAGACAGAAAGAGACAGACAGACAGAAACAGACAGGCAGACAGACAGATGGACAGAAAGAGACAGAGAGACAGACAGACAGACAAACAGAGTGGCTGGGGACGAGAGGCCAGAAGAGACGGGCTGGGGACGCGCCTGACGTATCATATTCTCTCGTTTGGCGCGTCCCCAGCCCGTCTCCTTGACTCTCGTCCCCAGCCACTCCCTCCACTCCCTTCTCTCTCTCTCTCTCTCTCTCTCTCTCTCTCTCTCTCTCGATGGGTGACTTAAAACACACACACACACACACACACACACACACACACACACACACACGCACGCACGCACGCACGCACACACACACACACACACACACACACACACACACACACACACACACACACACACACACACACACACACACACACACACACACACAGTCAACGGCCTCTCTCTTTCTCTGGTTGGGTGACTATTCAAAAAAGCACACACACACACACACACACACACACACACACACACACACACACACACACACACACACACACACACAAGTATTCTAAGGTAGGACTTGATGGTGGGGGAGGGAGTGTGTGTGTGTGTGTGTGTGTGTGTGTGTGTGTGTGTGTGTGTGTGTAACACACTCTAACCAAGCCACACTCTAACCAAGGCAAGACTATGAATATTGTCCACTATACTCTTTTTACTCTAACTTGGCCTAAAACTCCCCTATTTCCGTCCTGAATGCTGAGTTGTAGCAATAGATGAACACTGGAAGATGATGCTGGTCACGAAGATGTGCTGAGGCAAGGTTGTAGAGCCATAGCATTGCACTTTCTGCCACTGAACTACGTGAAATCAGCTGCAAAAGAACGAAAATCTGGGCCAAGTGAAAGTGAAAAGAATATATCTCCCGCAGTTTATATATAATGTTTTTGTACGAACATTTATATCAACAGTTACCTTTTATTTCCTTCATAATATGTAAGAACGACGTCGAACCAAGTTTTTGAAAAGATCCAGGAATGTAAGAGTTCTCTGTGGTAAGAAATTAAGGAGAAAAGTGTTGTGGGTGTTGGCGGAGCATTGCGGTGAGATGTGCAGGCACACGCATGACTGTACACACACACACACACACACACACACACACACACACACACACACACACACATTACTCTCTAATGGAACTTGCTGGTGGGAAAATGTGTGTATGTAACTGGTGGTGTGAGAGGTTGCCATGGTAACACACAGGCACCTCCCACTAGTCAACCAAAGACTTCATTAGCGATATATTTTTGGACAAGGCTGATTAACATCCTTTTGTACGTTTTGTATGCAGATTATGGTAAAGCTTGAAGTATTTATACGGCACAGTAGGAGAGCAAGGTGTAATAAGCAAAATAAATAGCTAAGGAAGAGGTGCTAGGGAGTTGCAGAATGAGTTTATAGCTGTAATTTTTACCAGAGCGTTCCATTAAGCTGTATGTATAGCTTATCAGACTTAACATGGATGAGATCTTATATTTGCTGCTTATTTCTCAGAGCATAATTACAGGCAGAAGAAGACGATAACACGGCTCTACTTATCTTCAACAGCACTTTTTCGTAACTAGCATCATATTGTATCGTCAGGCTCTTGTTACAGCTCAGCATTCAAGATGGAGAGATGGCAATTTTAGGCCAAGTTAAAGTGAAGTTCTATATCCATTCCATAACACCTTTTCGTGACTATACCGGTCTTCCTCTAACACGGGCCAGATTCCTTCCTTGTGTAAGTAATTTTACTTATTTCACGTAGTCCAGTGCCAGGAAATGACAATGGTATGGCTCTACATCCTTCATATAGCACTTCTTCGTAACTAGCATCATATTTTGGTGTTCATGTATTGTTACAACTCAGCATTCAAGATGGAGATGGTAATTTTAGGTCCATTTAGGGAAATGAGAGTACTGTTCTATATTCTAGTGTTAATGTATCCTTATAGCTCAGTATTTACGGTGAGGAGATGGCAATATTAGGCAAAGTGAAAGTGAATAGAGTATGGTAAACATCTAAGTATAATTTCTGACTTTGTTTGCTACGGTCCCTGATGCTTCCTCTACGACAGTTTTCTCTTATGCACTCAGCCTCCTAAGACCCATCCCCAGCTGAATAAAATCGTCTGGAGTCTAATAAAAGAAAAGTACTAGAGTTGTCACGATGATAGAAGGGTTAATATTTACAACATGAACGCTCTCAGACACTTATAAATAGCTCACAGGTGCATAATAGCCTCTTGTATTAGCTAGAATAAAATACGAGAGTTACCCTGAAGAAGAGAGGGCCTCCGTACCCTCTAGTGGATGTAAAAGTAGTTGGGTAAAGTTTCACACAAGTTTCTGGGCTGAACAAGCATGGCATTCCATTGGTCAGTCAGTGGTACTCGGACGATAAGAGGGTGAGGCTGCGTCGGCTCCGTCTCCTGATGTAAGTGTTAAATTTTACTGTTTTGGGGTTAAATTTCGCTGTTTTTGCCATTAAGATGATTCAGATAGGACACAGAGGTATCTTGCTGCCAACCAGGAAGTGTCATAGGTCAAATAGATTCAACAGATGAGGGCAATAGACGTCGTTTTGCTGGTTAGGGGGTAGTGATGGTGTGTAGGCTTCTCCTCTTGCTGCAAGTGTTGGGTTTTGCTGTTTTTGCCATTAAGGTGACTAAATTAGGACACGGGGATATCTTACGGTCAGCCAGGAAGCGTTGTAGGCCAAAGAAATTGTAGAAAATAAGGGAAATGGATGTAATTTTAATAGTAGTGTATCGTCACCTATATCTATAGCCCTAATTGTCTAGATATCTATAGCTAGACGCCTTAAACCCGTAAGGGGTGGCCACAAACAAATCGCCTCCATGTCGCCCTGTACCCCGCCATTTGGCTGCCCTCCCCCCAACGTACACCCGCCTCTCTCGTATACTTCTCTACTTCATCCCTCCATCCCATCCCCTTCACTATGCTCATTTTATTATAACTTGGCCTAAAATTGCATTTTCTTCATCTCGAATGCAGAGTTGTAACAACAGAATATTATGCTAGTCACGAACAAGTGCTGTTTCAAAGACGCAACTGAGACGCGTGGAATAAACTGCAAATGGACGAAAATTTGGGCCAAGTTAAGGTGAAAGGAGTAGAGTACAGAATCCTCCTTGATAACATAAAAGTTTCCGGATTAAAAAGAACTAGAAAAATCATCATCATCATCATCATCATCATCATCATCATCATCTATCTACTGCTACTATCTACTGCCAGACACCTCAGTCATCATTATCATCATCATCATCATCATCATCATCATCATCATCATCATCATTATCAATCATCATCATCATCATCATCATCATCATCATCATCATCAAAATCACCACACCACCACCACCATAACCAACATAATAGCCATCATCATCATCATCATCATCATCATCATCATCATCATCATCATCATCATCATCATCATCATCATCATCTATCTACTGCTACTATCTACTGACAGATGCCTCAGTCATCGTCATTATCATCATCATCATCATCATCATCGTCATTAAATTTTTACATACCTTCACTCTTACAAACATGCAGACAGTTTGAGTTACACACTGATATACACACAGTAAATACTCGCAAAGAGCACGCACACACTAAGAACGCACACAATAAACACGCACATATTGAATGCGCACACTAAACACGCACGCACTAAACACGCACGCACTAAACACGCACGGACTCAACACGCACGGACTCAATACGCAAGCACTGAACACGCACGCACTGAACACGCACACACTGAACACGCACATACTGAACACGCACATACTGAACACGCACATACTGAACACGTACACTTTGACCACGTACACAGCACGTACACACTGACGCACGCACACGCAGTGGCATGTACGCACCATATACGCTCACACGGAGCAGGCACACACTAATGCACGCACGTATTCATTCACGCAAACACTGATACAAGCACTGATCAGAGCACGCACGCACACTAATATACGCACACAGTGATACACACAGGCGCTGGTACACACAGGCACTGATACACACAGGCACTGATATACACAGGCACTGATACACACAGGCACTGATATACACAGGCACTGATATACACAGGCACTGATACACACAGGCACTGATACACACAAGCGCTGATACACACAGGCACCGATACACACAGGCACCGATACACACAGGCACCGATACACACAGGCACTGATACACACAGGCACTGATACACACAGGCGCTGATACACACAGGCACTGATACACACAGGCACTGATACACGCACACTCAGATACGAGCACACAGATACACACACACACACACACACACACACACACACACACACACACACACACACATACACACACACATACACACACACACACACACAGATGCATGGGCTCAATGATGCTCGGACATTTTAATGCCCGCACGCACGCACGCACTCACGCATGTACAGCTCCGTTCAGGAGTTCGTACTACACCCAGCGTGGAAGGCGCTAGTGTCGGCCCCTCCTTCCCGGACGACAGGTTACAGCTTCGGACCTCCCACGAGCAACCAGACTTTGGCTAGTATCAAAGCAGTGTCATTCGCTCACCGACTGTTATATGAAATGAGAATTTTATTTTCATACTCACAGATTTCAGTCACTCTTACTGCTGATTACATGATGGAAGTATGTTTATATTCGCCCGCCTTTAAAAAAAATAATAAAATAACAGCAGAAAAGCACATAACAGAATATTAGAAGGTCGGCTATGAATCAATGTGATAATGCGAGTTAGTGAGTTATCGCATGTCTTAATCCCTAGACATGGACCATCTTAGCTCAGTATTTATGAACCGTTCTACCGTTTCAAGGAAAATCTAAGCAGCCAAAAATAATGTGTATGCAGCCAAGATATTCAAACATTTACGATGTATCTGAACGGCTAAAATTCATGTTCATACTCAAAAGTAGATGAAGACAATTGGTGGAGTCTAAGGAATAATGGAAATCATATGTTTTAAGATGAAGTACCTAACATGATGTTTCCTCTACGTAACCGTCGGTCTCTCTCTCTCTTCTTTCTGTCTGTCTGTCTGTCTCTCTTTATCTCTGTCCGTCTGTCTGTCTGTCTGTCTGTCTGTCTCTCTCTCTCTCTCTCTCTCTCTCTCTCTTTCTCTCTGTGGGGTGTGGGAGGGGGGTTCCACCAAGGTGTTTTGGCTACCCTCTGCTTAAAGGTGAAATCAGCACCATCACGTGCCCCACCAAGTTGACATAAATCGGCGAGACGAGAAATTAGTGCTCAGAGGTCAAATTTTTCGCGCTACGTGATGATGGCTTTTCCATCAGGGCAACAGCGCATCAACTTGACCTCACTACAAAAACTGTGATGAAGTGGATAAGAGATGGGAGGAGAGTGCCAACCTTCAGGACCAACGTAAGTCATAAGTCTTTTGTATTACTGTAATGTTATGCTAATAATGAATAATTGTGAACAATAGCTCCCCGTTATATTCCAGTGCTAATAGAAACTAAAACTAGTTTTCGGTCCCTGTGGAAGATGTCAGTGAAAACAGCTTTATACAGTGGACTGGCGTAGTAAAGGGGTGGGAGTGGGGTTGCAACCTTCTCGAGCATCAGTTTTTGGGAGAGTGGCAAATTACATCCTGAGTATTATAATCAACGTTCCCATTTTACTTTCTGACGTGGTGTGGGTGACTAATGTAAAGCATATGCAACAGGCGTAAAAATAGTAATTATTATGTATTATTTTCATGGCCAAATATCCCCTACACTACATCCACAATTATTAGTGGCTGCCAGAGCCAGCGGGCGGGGCCACGCACTGTGGCCGATATTCACTTCGCCTCTTCTGTTGCTTTTCTCACGTCCACACACCTCACTCCCGAATATTCATTATGCCTAGTAAAGTCATGATTTACATGCAATATATAATGTTCCGTGATACTTTCCCAGCCTATGTCTGTTGAACCTTGTCTTGATGTTTCACAAAATAGACTTCGGTTCAGTGATGCGTTGTCCACACAGTGTGTGTGTGTGGGGGGGGATGTGGGAGTTGGTGTGGGAGTGTGGGAGTATAGGGGTGTGGGGTTGTAGGCCTCTGGATGTGGGGGTATGGGTGAGGGTGTGGGGGTGTGGGTATGGGTGTGGGGGTGTGGGTGTGGGTATGGGTGTGAGTTTGTGGGTGTGGGTATGGGTGTGTATGTGTATGTATGTGTTTGTGTCTGGGTGTGAGTGTGTCTGGCTATGAGTGTGTGTGGGTGTGAGTGCGTTTGGGTGTGGGTGTGTAATCACTTGAAACTCTTTGTATGGCATATGGGCGAAAATTATGGAGTAATGGCACTGGAAATGGGACAGTTTTGGAATGTGTGTGGCGTGTGCAAAGTGGGTTAAATAATGAATAACAGGAACTGAGAAATTGTTGGTGTGAGGAGCCTTATTGATAACATAAACAGTTGGTGTGGTCATGAAGAGAGAATGGAGAATAATAGGAACTGAAAAATTGTTGGTGTGAGGAGGCTTATTGATAACATATAATGATATACAGTTGGTGTGGTCATGAAGAGAGAATGGATCTTGATAGGTTGTTAGAAAGTAAAGTCGAGTTTGAAAGTCGGCGGAGGTTTGGATGTTGTAGTTGTTGTTGTTGCAACCCCAGGTTCATCTCGTTGCGATCCCAATGGAAATCAGAAGCTTCTACCCGTCGTTTCCAAAAGTCTTTGGTTGAGGTTATATTGAAAGACTGTGTTGCAATAGTGATGTGCATGTGGTGAATGAATGTGTTGTGGTGTGGGGGGTTGCCTTGCAGTGTGGGCAAAGTAACCTGTTCGTGAGTTGTATTTTGTGTCGGAACCGTAGCAGGGAACAGCGGTGACCACATCGCAGTACTGTACTTTTTTTTTTTTTTTTTTAAGACGAAGATGCACTTGACAGGTTGATGATGACTGGCTGAATGCGACATGTCCGAGTAACATAGGTGTATTTCAAATAATTACCAAGTAATGTGACATTACCTGGTAATTATTTAAAATACGAGGATGTTATTTGGACATGTTGCATTCAGCCAATCATCATCAACCTGTCAAGTGCATCTTCGCCTCAATTTAAAAAAAAAAATGAGTATAGGTGTGTTCGTGTCTTTCTGGGTAGGGTTGATGAGGAGTGTATGTCTGGTGGTGGTTCACGAAGGATGCTGTTTGATGGCTGTGGTGGCTAATGGCTGTGTTTATGCACTGTATGTCTGTGATTTGTAGTGTTGGGTGATCTGTGATTTGTATTATTGGGTGGAGAAGGGGGTATGTTGCTGAGATACTCTGTGTAGTGTTGGGCAGTTGTTCGTTTGTTTATTTTTGGATGGCGGTGATGCAACATGAAATTGCAAGGGTGAGATGGGTACTGAGCTACAGCAATTAACTGTCTCACGTATTCATATGATCTTTGGAAATAATTTTGCATCTTGATGAAAGTGATCTATAATAGTGATTTTGATGCATACTGTACTTATTCTTTAGGCTTTGTTCGTCTCCTTAACTCTGCTGACTCCCTTCGGTCTCTCTCTCTCTCTCTCTCTCCAGGGATGGCCCCACTGGGAGAGGGGGGTCACCCCCCCCAGTGTGTGTTTTGAGTTGGTCAAAGAATTACTGAGTTGGTCAAAAATCGAGAAGTCATTTAGCAGGCTTAAGCTTTTAAAAACATAGGCCTATTTGCGAAACCGAACCAAAGAAAAAACGTTACATTATCTGATGGTTCTAGCTTGTGAAAGTGACCTAACTGATCAGTTGGATCTTCAAAATAACTGCAAATTGGTGGAAACTCATGAGACCATGAATAACATTCTAAAAGCCATTATCATTACACACTCTGTATATACAGGTTGTTACTGCTGAATCCTTATTAATCCATTATCCACATTCACTTCAAGTTGACTCAACATTCGTTTTTCACCTTTGTCCTTATTTGACTTACCAAGTGTGATTTGTGTATGTGTATGTTATTTTTTTTTAAGTAGTCAGTTTAAGCATCTTGTATCTCTCACTGTATGACTGAAAATCAGTGAACAGTAGTGCAATTTTGAATTAAGTTGTGTCTATATGCACCAGAAATCCAGAATGAAAGTTTGTTTAAATTTGTCACCAGTAAATAAATTAACTTTCCAGGAAATACTGTAAGTCTGTTACAAGAAAAATTACTTTCTCATAAATTTGGTTTGTTTCCATCTATTTAGTTGGTCAAACCGTAACGCCAAACGGATCAAATTGGTCAACATTGTCCTTACCCTCCCCCCCAATCACATACCGGTACTCCTTGGGCCATCCCTGTCTTTCTCTCTCCCTCTATACACACACACACACACACACACACACACACACACACACACACACACACACACACACACACCACTGTTCCTCTGAATTCTCTGCTTGTATCTCTCCCCCATTACGACTGAAACGAGGCACTAGCCTTGCCCCATCCTCTCACCCGCTCTGTGATGCATCTGTTAACTAGTAATCTGCCTTTCTCGTATACGACTAGTTAATTGTTGAAATGTCTTAGGATGTCTTTTTCCAGTGCATAGTGCCACGTTATTTCGAACGCTGTGCGTCCAGGCATCTCAATGAAATGGATATTTGTGTTTACGTTTCTTTGGATGGAACTGACAGGGTTTTGATTTATGATGGTCACATACAAATCAGTCCTAGTCATTCTAAGAACGAGACTTCAATTCCCATTTCTTGATGTAGCTATTGTTGTTGGTGTTGTGTAACCCAGGTCTGTCTGGCCAAGCAGAGCCTTGAACCACGGTCAAGCAATCGCCTCTGCAGGGCTGTCCCGTGCAGTGATGGGGTGAAACTAGGATATCCGGCCTTGAGCTGCATTTAGTCTCGCTACGCCACTATCTTTATAGGCAGCAGTTTGTTTAGTACAACTGTTGCCCTTGTAACAATATTTTCATATCATACAATATATTTCAGCACAAGTATACATACTCGTAATGTTTTCCCAAACTAGACTTTCGGCGTTGATTTTTATTAGTGCCATATTTACTAATAGCGAATACTTTCATGTTAGAAAGGACGGGAGTCCCTCGAAGAACCACCCAGGCTGGAGATGCTGCTATTGTCGCAGCAGCAGGGGGAACGCCTCTTACGATCGCGGTGGCCATAAGGGACAGTCTTCAGTTAGAGGTGTCCGCGCTGACTGTCAGGCAAAGGCTGCATGACGCTGGTATACACTATAGAATTCCAGCAATGATGGAAAGCCTGATACAACAACACAGAGAGGGGAGGTTAGCCTTTGCTCAATGCTACTTTCAGAAGAATCTAGACTTTTGGTTGCGAGTCATCTTCACGGATAAGTGTTTCTCCTCCACCTCGCATGGTAGGGTTCACTGCTGGAGAAGAAACAACACTAGGTATATGATATTACCATTTTTATTACTGATAAAATTCCGTACTGTTATTCCCTCCCTCAAGGCATTGTCTTCGTTGCAGTCATCTGTTTTCTGTTCACCCTCGCTGTTACAATAATTAACCGATATTCAGACTTTCACCTACGGAATAGGTCAATAATGAAGCTGTCTTCCGCAGTCTGCATACCCCTCCGTCCTTGATTTCCAGTCTTTTAAAGGCAATATGACCAGGCATCTAAAATAATCAGGATCCCTTGTTTTGGTCTTATTCTGTTCATACTGTCCTGGAAAAAGATATGAATCCTTCTACACGTTGCCTCTGTCTTCTTTGTATAAAGACATTAGTGCTGAGAAAAACTATTTCATTTTTCAGAGAGAAGGAACCAAAGGCTGAACACCAACGCAAGATAGTCAAACAAGCAAGCCAACGTCAAGACCATGCTGTACCTGGACACACAGCATTAGAAAAATGGAGGTCGAAGGCAGGGGGAGATGCACACCAAGTAAGAATGCTCAAGAGATAGAATTTTGGCAATGCAGGTGAGTGATTACAAGACACGTAGTATTTTTCCACATTATTTCATCAACTCCCCCACCTCTCTCTCTCTCTCTCTCTCTCTCTCTCTCTCTCTCTCTCTCTCTCTCTCTCTCTCTCACACACACACACACACACACACACACACACACACACACACACACACACACACACACACACACACACACACACACACACACATACACACACACACACACACACACACACACACACACACACACACACACACACACACACACACACACACACACACACACACACACACACACACACATTACATTAACCCTTCCACTACAGTGAGGAGATGGAAGGAGCACTTTGAGGATTTGTTGAATGTAGAGGGTGACAACAGTGCGAGTATAAGTGGTTGGGGAATGGCTGGGAGAAGGAGAGATGAGAGGAGGGAGGAAGAGATCAGTAGGGCGGAAGTAGTGGAAGCAATGAAGAAGATCAAGATGGGAAAGGCCCCAGGGATTGATGAAGTGTGTGGTGAAATGCTGAGGTATGGGGGTGAGATTGTTGTGGAACGGAAGGAGAAATTACTGCCATCATAAAAAACATGAGAAAAACCTGCCCAGGAGAAACTGGAGTCAACAAAACTATTCTATCCAACCTCCCCAGCATAGCCAAAGAAACTCTAAGACACATATTTAATGCAACCATCTCAGCTGGATATTTCCCAGACAAGTTTAAAGAAGCAACAATAAAGTTAATCCCTAAAAAGAATAAAAATCCTCATCTAGTAGAAAACCACAGAACAATATCTCTATTAGAAGTCCCTGGAAAAATCCTAGAACGAATAATTAACAATAGACTAAGAATACACCTAGAAAGCAATGACTTATACAACACAAACCAATACGGGTTCCGATTCCACAGAGGCACCACACATGCAATCGCCGTCGCAACAGAACATATTGCAATAAACAAAGCCAACAAGGGTCAGTGTCACGTGGTCCTCAGGGACATCACGAAAGCCTTCGACAAGGTGTGGCACCTCGGTCTTAAACACAAACTCCTCCACCTTAACCTCCCTACAATAACTGAGAAAATCCTATGCGATTTTTTAGATGATAGGAAAGCCAAAATTAAGATAAATAATTACACTGGTGCCAGCTTTGCCCTGGGTTGTGGTGTCCCCCAGGGGAGTGTCTTGTCCCCAACTCTTTTCACCATCTTCACAAGTAACACCCCTCAAGCAACACACGGCATAAATATCAGTTATGCCGACGATATTACCCAGATCGTAAACTACCCAGGCCCATCAAGGAACGTTATGAATTCCAGAACCAAACAAGAAGCTGAGAAAATAAACGCTTATGAAAATCAGTGGAAAATACGAACAAACATTAATAAATTGTCAGTAATTCAACTAGCAAACAAAAGAAAAGAGCCACTAATAATTAATGACGAATTAATTGAATTTAAGGAGGAAGGGAAAATACTAGGTTTCAAGATCAACTCAACAGGCTACCTCGCTAGCACAAATGACAGGAGACAAAAAGCCACTGGAGCACTCAGTCGATTATACAGATTCAAAGACATGCCAATACAAATTAAAACCCACCTAGTCAAAGCACTTGTTCTTCCCATCCTCGAATATCCACCCATCCCTACACACACCTTCAGCCACACTCAACTAAGGAAACTACAAACAATTCAAAATAAGGCTCTCCGATTTGCAACCAACCAACACTACCCCTACACCTTAACTACAGAACAAATACATACAATCACCCAAACCAAACCCTTGAATATTAAAGTACACAACCAAGCCAAAAAAATATGGGAAAAAATAGAAGAATTCGATAAGGACACGTACAACACCTTAAAAAACATCACTGAGGAAAGGAAGCTCATCTTACACAAATGGTTCCCAAGCAGCCTAAAAACCATAGCAGAAAACCCAGACCCTGTCCCCATCTACTAAAACTCCCTCCAGAACTACAATCCCAGCCCGACCTAACTCCCGCTAGCGAGTCCCGCATCTCACAACGACCCACATCCCATACACTCCCTATGAAACTCTACGGCAACGAAATGAACTCAAACCAGTTACCCAAACAGTAGCCGCATCTACCAACAAACACTGACAAGTGTCCACAAAAGACTGCAATACTGTTGCTAGTCGCCAACAAACCACCCGACATCAACCACAAAAAACAACGAAACATTTAGCCAGCTGGCTAGTTATACAAAACAATAAACAAACAAATAAAACAAAATTAATAAATACAACAAATAAATATATAAATAAAATTATTAAACAAATAAACAATAAAATGAATAAATAAACAAACCATTATACAAAAAAAAAAAAAACACGCTGGCCAGCCCACCATCTTTCCACTCCTCCTTCCTTCCTCCTTTCCCACTTCCTCCTTTCCCACTTTTCCTTCCTCCTTTCCCACTTTTCCTTCCTCCTTTCCCACTTTTCCTTCCTCCTTTCCCACTTTTCCTTCCCCTCCACACAACCTTCCTTCCCCCCCTTCCTTAAAAAAAAAAAAAAAAAAAGAAGGGGAAGGTAGTCAAATGGTGGGTGACAGAGCGACTTGGAGGCGTTTTGTCTGCGGCCACTCTTTGCGGGATTAGGGCGTCGGGCTATAGATAGATAGATAGATCTATCGGTGGATAAATCAATAATTATATGGTGTCACGGTAGGGTCAGGCTCCATATTACCTCGCCCTTACCAGCTTACTTCGGCATTTGTCAGGTTAATATATATAATACATTCACTGTTATGTCCATCCATCTCTCTCATTCTCCTCATCTCACCCTGTTTACTCCCCTCTCATCATCATCATCATCATCATCATCATCATCATATTTCAAAGTTCTGTATTATATAACCATCTTTTTTTTTTTTTTTTTTTACATACTACATAAATGTAAGATGTGTTGTACTTCATGAATATAGGATATGGCTGTATGATAGGCCAGCCAGTTGCAAGTAATGGTGTGTGTGTGTGTGTGTGTGTGTGTGTGTGTGTGTGTGTGTAATTCACCGGGTCGGTCAGGATCTCTTGATGGTCGTGATCGTCAGCTTTTACCCTCCCGGAAGGGAGCTGAGAGCTTATATAGTCAGATCTAAGGGCAAGGCTGTGACCACACACGCACACACCAGTCCCCTTGCTTAAGGGGGACAGTAACCACCCACTTCGTCAGTGAAACTTTTCGCAACATGTGTGTGTATGTGTGTGTGTGTGTGTGTGTGTGTGTGTGTGTGTGTGTAAACTTAACCCATTAGCTGTGGTGGCTTCTCGTCAGTTAACATAAAATCGCTTACTGTATGCTGAAGTATATATACATATATATTTATTTTCCGGTCACAGCGTTCATCTAGCACGTCATATACTGTTCAGTTCTGCCGAGTTGCTCTTAGCTGAACGTATCGATGTAACGTTAGCCAAAACAAAATACCGTCTTTGTAACTAATTCGCATCTTACAGTTTCGATATCTAATCTCATTGTTCGTACATCACGATACTTTAGGCAGACAAGAAAATAATCTACCGAAATAGAAAACGCTAGTTACATGGATAACTGATATATTTTTCGTTCCTGGACTAGGCACATTTTACCCCTCTCCTATTCTGTCCTACTTTAGCCTAAACCAACCCATCCTAACCTACTTTTCTCTGCCCTACACTACCCTACCCCAGCCTACCCTGCCCTAGCGTTCCCTACCCTATCCTACCGCTGAGGTCTCCTGTAGGGATACTCGTTCTTCGGTTTTTGCCAGGCTTAGGGAGGTGGAGGAGATTAAGGTGTTGGACATCCGTTCTGGGGGTGGAGAGACTTACAACATCCCTTAGTCTTGTTGTAAACTTTGGTCTACCCTTTCCCTGTTATGACACTCCTCCGGAGTCGATAATATTCCCCATGCAGTGCTGAGGTACCTGGATGATGAAGCAGTGTCCTTCCTCCTGAGTCTTATAAATAGAATTTGGAGAGATTCGTCCACTCCTGCTTCTTGGCGGGGGGCTGTTGTCCTACCGTTTCACAAGCCAGGTATTGCAGGTCACCATCTTGGTTTGCGTGGTAGGTTGCCTTTACTGATTATGGAATTTTTCCGTATTGGTGCCACCTTGTTTCCCTCATATCCTCAAGAGGAGGGAGTGCCTCAAACTAGTGTCCTTAGTGTCACCGTCTTTGCTAAAGTTCAGGAAGATTTTGTTGGCTCTGTTCCGGAGGGAGTGTCTGCCTCGCCGTATCCTCGCTATCCACATCCGTTTGGGTACAGGGTGAAGGCTGCCATGGGGGATGTGGATGTTCCAACCTTTCTTGTTTGTCCTGTGCGTGTACCAAGGATGGCTCCCTGGCTCCTCTCAGGGGTGCAGCCGTGTGTTTACTTTCCTGAGAGAGGGGCCTTTCTTTCCTCACAGGCGGCTCTTTGCTATTTTTTTAGAACATGCTTCCTCTCACAGTGTCTCGATTCTCTTATGTACTGATGGATTGAAATCCCGTGAGGGGACAGGCTTGGGTGTTATATTTCCCGATTTCATTCGTGGTAGGAGTCTTCCCCCCATCGTATCTACTTTTATCGCAGAACTTACTGCTATTTTACTCGCAGTCAAATTGATATTTAGCTTCCCTCCTGTTTGTTATACAGTTTTTAGCGACTCTGCCGATCTCCATTTTGTGTTTTCCCGTCCAATCCTCTTTTGTTGTCTACAGTGTTTTAGAATGGCTGTGCTTGCTAGGGACTGCTTTGTGGTTTTGTACCATTGTGGGCAATGAGCATGCTGACGCTCTGCCAAAGGCTGCTGCCTCTCGCCCATCCTCACCTCTTCCCTGCCTCGCTCAGTGATATTCATCTAACCACTCACTGTTTGCTCCCACTGGCAGAGTAGGTGGGATGCGGTGGGGGCCAACAAAATGTGTGATATTTGTGGGTAAACGGGCCCCTTCATTTGCCGAGGTCTGAATGCAGGTGGGAGACGGCTTTATGCTGGCTCCGAATGGGCCATTCCTGGTTCTCTCATTGATTTTTAATGGAGGACTCTCCCCCTACTTTCTGTGTGGAATGCTTCGTCCCCCTGACTCTTCGGCTTTTGCTGATGGTGTCCACTGTTGGGGAAATGCGCCATCGTTACCTCTCTGAGCACCGGGTAGGAGAGGGATTGTAGTCTTCTGTTGGTACTTGGAGAGGATGCTTGTTGTGGTGGAGGGGGAAACCTTTGCTTGGTGTAGGCAGCTGGACTACCGTGTAAAATTTAGTATACAGTGGTTTTAGTGTTCTTAGTGTTTTAGTGTTTTTCTTGTTTTAATTATGAATTGTATTTTGTGTGTGTGTGTGTGTGTGTGTGTGTGTGTGTATTTCATCTTTTCGAGTGCTTTTATTCTCGTTGTCGTCCGGCGGCATATGACCCTGGTTGTTGTATCGCCAGATTTTATTGTATATACTTATTCAGTTCAATTTACCCTACCCTACTCTTCTCAACCCTACACTAGCCTACCTCAGCCTACCCTACCCTACCCTGCCATTGCCGACCCAACTCTACCCTACTTTAACCTACCCTCCCCTTGTACAGCCCTTTCACCACTACATTACTTTTCCTGTTTTCTTCTCTCTACCTTCGGATGATTTTCTTCACCTCTACAGCAGAGAGAAATTTCGAACTGGAAGGGTTAAATACTGCCATCATGAACCCCATCTCTATCAGGGGATCTCCTAAGTTGAATAAAATCATGCGGTCAGCTAGGACAATGTAAATAAGTTGTTCTCGGCTTGAAAGATTAAATTATTCTGTCCCGTCATCCTAAGAGGGTTTTCTGAAGCTGTAGGATAACGTCAGAAGCTAGCAAAGAGTAAAAGTGACATCCGCAAACCGAGAGCTCTGCGTCCAGCGCTCCGCGGTTCAAGTCCCAGAGGTGGACAGATGTTTTGACGTGTAGACGTTACCAGGGCGTAGCTTGGTGGCCTACCCTCTAATATTCTGGACTAATGGTGGTCTAGCCTCGTGCCCCTGCGCTCCACCTCATAAAAAAAAAAAAAAAGGAAAGCCAAGGGTCATGAATGAACTAAAGGACTGAACTAAGAGGGGAAGAACAAAAATCGTAGAGAAGATCGCCCCAAATTTGATGAGACAGTGTAGTATAACTGAGTGAAATAGGCGTTGGATATGACGGAACTAAACGGCAGTTATACCCACCTCTCTTCTGTACCCTACACTATCCTGATTCAGCCTACCCTACCCTACCCTACCCAGCCCTACACTACCCTACCCAGCCCAACCCACCACCACCCAGCCCTATCCTACCCTGCCATAACCTATCCTACCCTCCCCAACGCAACCATACCCATGCTTACCCTCGCCTGCCCTAATCGACCCAACTCTATTCAACCCTGCCATAACCGACCCATCCCTACCCTACCTCGGCATAATCAGCCCAATCTAACCTCACTCTGTCAAAACCGACCCGATCCTACCCCACCCTGCCAAAACCAACCCTGTCCTACTCCACCCTGCCAAACACGACCAACTCTTCCCCATCCTGCCAAAACTGACCCAATCCTACCCCATCCTGCCAAAACCGACCCAGTCCTACCCTACCCTGCCAAAACTGGCCCAATCCTACGCCGTCCTGCCAAAACTAACCCAACCTTACCCCACCTGGCCATAACCGACCCAACGCTACCCCACCCTGCCACAACAATCCCATCCCTACCGTACCTTAACCAAACCAGTCTTATCTAACACAGATCGAGTCCCGGAGGTGAACAAAGGTTTTTATATCATATAGACGTTTTATATTTTATATTTTGCAACTTTCAGAGGCATTTACTCAGCTTTAGGAGTGTTATGGATAGGCTCAATCAAACGTATCGAACCTCCCATGTTAGAAAAAATAGCTACAGAAATGCGTCCTCTTACTGAAGGGACGGAATGGGCAGATCGAGTGACTAAGATATTGAATTATGTATAAGACTGGTTTTGTTGTTATTTCTATTATTATTATTATTTCAGGCAAATGTCCCAGGCTTCTAGACTGGCTGACTAGCGAATATTATCTCCCGTGGCTCCGTGCTCCTTCCACTCAAGAGCCTGCACTTCACGCATTCCACGCACAAGATGGCGCCACCGCTGCATTCCTGCGAAGACGAGAGGTCAAGAGGACGACACTTGCTTTTTGTTTGTTTGTTTACTGTAATTGCTTAAAGTTGTGATCCCTCCAACTTGAATGCTCAGTTGTAACTATAGATAACTAGAATACGATGCTAGTCACGAAGAAGGGCTATAAAAAGATACAGAGCTCGTAGTATTGGCTGGATGAATCACTCTTGCGTGATAATCAAAGACGGTGAATAAAACCCACACTTGTAGACGAAGAATATAATTACCAAACAGTTTCGGTGGACACTGCCACCATCTTCAGTGGTCAAGATAGTGAGAGGGAGTGACATACTGACTCTACAAGGGTTCCTTTTTTTGCCTGTGTGTGTGTGAATGGGTGGGTTAATGGTGCGGTGGGGTGGGGTAGATTGTAAGCGGGGATTAACCCAAGGGGGATTTTGGGGGGGACATTACCGGACAGGTCAGATAGGAATTACACCTGACCTGTCCGGTAATGTCCCCCCCAAAATCCCCCTTGGGTTAATCCCCGCTTACAATCTACCCCACCCCACCACACCATTACCCCACCCATCCACACACACACGCAAAAAAAGGAACCCATGTATTGTCAGTATGTCACTCCCTCTCACTATCTTGACCACTGAAGATGGTGGCAGTGTCCACCGAAACTGTTTGGTAATTATATTCTTCGTCTACAAGTGTGGGTTTTATTCACCGGCTCGTAGTATTTTTTTCTTTTAACTAAGATACATGAAATAAGCTGCAAAAATACGAAAATACGAGCTTACTTAATGTAAATGAATTATAGTACGTTCAAGATGGAGGGAAGGCATTTTGTATTTTGTTTGTGATGTTATAATGTCTCTCAGGATCCTAGGATCCTGTCTCGGCTGAACCAAATTGTCTGGCGTCAGCTGGAACATGATGCTAGAGTTATGTCGGTCGTGAGGGGGTTCATGGTGACGGTATTGACACTGTCAGGCTCCTATGACTCACTCAGTCGAATAAAATCGTCTGAGTCAGCTGAAATGGGGTACTAGAGTTGTCCCAAGCACCAGAGGGTTAAGAATCTTAACCCCCTGAGTTATGCTTGTCCGGAGCATCACTCAGGGGGTTAATCCTAACCCCCTGAGTGATGCTTGTCCCGAGCATCACTTAGGGGGTTAAGAATCTTAATCCTCTGGTGCTTGGGACAACTCTAGTATTCCATTCCAGCTGACAGACGATTTTGTTCGGCTGAGTGAGTCATTGGAGCCTGACAGTTACTACACTGTCACCAGTAACCCCCACATGACCGGCATAACTCTGGTATATCATGTTCCAGCTGACGCCAGACAATTTGGTTCAGCCGAGTGGGTCTGGGGCCTGGGGGGCACTAAATGAAAATATCCAAAAAATATTAAAGGGGGGGCTATATCAATTTTGCCACAGGAGGTATACCAAAATTGGACTTTTTAATAAAACCCCCTCCTCTCTCACTCCCTGTGTTTTGTATATACCTTTCCCTATACCCTTCCCTGTCTGCCTGTGGTGTGTCTGCTGTCTGCCTGTGGTGTGTCTGTCCCACCCTCTGTGTGTGTGTGTGTGTGTGGTGTGTCTACTGTGTGAAGGTGGCTATGTACGTGTCTTTGTGTGTGTCTACTGTGTGATGGTGGCTATGTACGTGTCTTGTGTGTGTCGATGTGTGTATGTGTGTAGTAGTGTGTGTGTAAGTGTCTTGGTGTGTGTGAGCTGAAGTGTAAGGGGCCTTGTGGTTTTAAGGAAAGCCTGCTACGCAAACTTCCCTCAGCCACATTTTAAAGAAACCTCTATCACACCGGGACTTGAACCCGGGTCTCCCTGATCAGCAGGCCAGCACCATGCTGACCATGCTACCGCGGCCCCACTAGTATAGAGGCTAAAACTTCTACTGTATTTTATTTCTTTACATGTTACAAAAAATGGGAAATTGAACAACATGCACAGACTAAACTCAATTGTCATGTACCTATTAATGTCGCTTTAGGAGGAGATATCTCGAAATTCCCTGAGCTACTTGGAATACCTAAGCCTGCAGTTTAATGCTAATCATGAACAAGTGCTATGGAAAGGATATAGAGCAGTTGCTACTTATATAAAGGGAGAAAGTAAAAACTGCAACTTAGACTGCTATCCAACGGCAGGACTTAAACGATTAACCATATATTACATAAACTTAACACACTGAGTGACACAGAAACTAAACATATGATACAAATTCTTTAATGAAACTTATAATGAGAGTACAAATGACAAAATATACACTGCACAGGAAGACAGTACAGTACTCATTGGTCAAACTCTGAGAATGAAAGCCTATCTGTTGTACCGATTTATAAACGGAAGAGATGAATCGCTAAATTTGATCCACAGTAAAAAATAATAATAATAATAATAATAATAATGAATAAATAAAACAATAAAGACAAACAATATAGACTACATGTCCACCCTAAACTGACAAAAACCTGGCATCTCTCTACCTTGAATGCTGAGCTGTTTCTAGAGATAAAGACTAGATTATCATGCAAATCACAATGAAGATCTATGGGGAGGATGCAAAACCATAATACTGTCTTATTCTGCCACTTAGATACAGGAACTAAGCAGCAGAAGGACTAAAATTTGTCAAGGTGAGCCAACTACAATGACACAGATGAAGTCTGAGATTATATAATGTGTAATCATGAACTGATTGCATCATTCAGTAAATATTACAAAAGGAAAAGCTATCAAATCTGAAAGTGTAAGTACTATACAAGATATGATTAACCTTGTACATCCATATTCTGAGATATGTTTCCTATATCATAGCCTACACACAAATTCATCCCCCTCAACAGTAATGGTATATTCCTGCTGTCTCCTGACTTCCAATCAACTTATGAAACCTCTCTCCTAATTCTAGAAGGTATGTTAAGAGAAAATGTGAATATTGATGAGATACAGTTTGGGTTTATGTCAGGCAAAGGGACCACAGATGCCATATTCATTGTTCGACAGTTTCAGGAAAAAAAATATAGGAAAGAAAAGGGAATTGTACTTTGTTTTTGTTGATTTGGAGAAGACCTTTGACAGAGTCCCTAGAGAGGTGGTGAAGTGGGCAATGAGAAAGCTTGGGATCAAGGAGTGGCTGGTTAGGGTGGTTATGGCCATTTATGTGGGTGCTCACACCCAGGTAAGTGTGAATGGAAATTTGATTGACAAGTTTTCCAAGAATGCTGGTGTGCACCAGAGGTCAATTTTGAGCCCCTTGTTGTTTATCATGGTACTTGAAACCCTCTCATGTGACTTCAGAAATGGACCTCCGTGGGAGATGATGTATGCTAATGATCTGGTGTTGATTACAGTTAATGAAAGGAAGGCGGAGGAGAGATTTGGGAAGTGCAGAGATGGTATGAAACACAAGGGCTCAAAGTAAATGCAGATATTACTAAAGTGATGGTGTATAGGGCTGGCGGCAGTACTGTCAAAGAAGAGGGAGAGTGGCCATGTGAGATCTGCCACAAGGGCGTGGAAAGTAATTCCATCTTGTGCAGTCTGTGATAAGTGAGTGCATAAGATATGTAGTGGTACTAGAGGTAGACTGCAAGATAATGCTGATTTCATGTGTGCCGTGTGTTGGGGAGAGCAGGTGAAGATTGTCAGGCATGGAAGGACTGACCTTGATGGGTCTCTCGAGTATGTGGAAGAGTTTTGTTATTTGGAAGACATGTTATGTGCTGGAGGTGGGGCTGAAGCTAGCTCTGTGGCTAGAGTGAGGAGTTGTTGGAAAAAATTCAGTGAGCTGTTGCCTCTCCTGACACTGAGAGAGCTTTCCCTCTGTGCTAAGGACCTCTGTATGTGTCATGTGCCAGGAGTGCAACACTGTATGGTAGTGACACTTGGGCAGCAAAGGAAGAGGATATTTGCAGGCTTAAACATACAGAAATGACAATGAGTGGGTGGATGTGCAGTGCGTCCTTGAACGCGAGGCCTTGGGGGGCTAGGTTTATGACTGAAGAGTTGAGAGCAAGGATGGGACTGGAGTGTGTTGTTGTGATGAGGAGGTGCTGACTGAGATTGTCTGGACATGTGGAAAGGATAGGAGCTGACAACTGGGCGCAGAAAGGGATGTGTAAACGTTGGGGGTAGGGTTGCGAGAGGCAGACCAAAGAAGAGCTGGGATGAGGTCAAAAGAGTGTGACCTCAGGGATAGGGGACTGCATAGGGAAGTTGCCAAAGATCTAGCAGCATGGATATCACTAGCACTCAGAAATTTTATGCTATCCTTAACCATGCTATACCTAGATCTAGGTTTGGCTGCAATTATTTGGAGAGGGAACAAAATGATGAAAATTCCAAACCTGAACACTGACACAAGAGCCAAACCCTCCTGTTTTGTGCCCATTTTGGGCCTGTCTGAACCTGAATCCCTGGGTTACCCACAGCACATCCTACCAACTCAGTTGCCTGGCCAAAGCTACAATTCCCTACAGCGTCATCTGGGAAGAAAGCATACAATGAATGGATGAGAAATAGGGGCGTGGAAGAAGTTGAGAGGCGGAAGAGAGAGTTATATGTAGAAAGGAAGAGAGAGGTGAAAAGATTAGTAAGAGAGAGTAAGAAGAGAGTGGATGAGGAATTTGGAAGGAATTTGAGTGTGAAGTGGAGGGACTGTAAGAAAATGTTCTGGAGAGAGGTGAAAAGAGTAAGACAGGGTGGAAGTGAAGTTAGCAGGGGAGTGAAAGATAAAAATGGTAGATTACTAGTGGAGAAGGGAGAAAAAGTGAGCAGATGGAGAGAACACTTTGAGGAATTGTTGAACGTAGAGGATGGAAGTAATGCGAGTATAAGTGGCTGGGGAATGGCTGGGAGAAGGAGGGAGGTGAGAAGACAGGAAGAAATCAGTAGGGTAGAAGTTGTGGAAGCAATGAAGAAAGTTAAATCGGGGAAAGCCCCAGGAATTGATGGAGTGTGTGGTGAAATGCTGAAGCATGGGGGAGAGATAGTAGTAGAATGGATGTGGAAGATGTGCAGATTGGCCTGGGAGGAAGGTAGAGTCCCGGAGGATTGGAAGTCAGGTTTAATTATTCCCTTGTACATGTGGAGTGACATGGAGGGACAGGTTGACGAATGAAGAAGTGAAGGAACGTTGTGGGGTAGATGTGGATGTGGTTGAAAAGATTAGGAGAAATACACTGAGGTGGTTTGGACATGTGGAGAGGATGGAGAATGAAAGACTGACTAAGAAGGTGTATGTAGGTGAGGTGGAGGGAGGGAGAGGGAGGGGTAGACCGAGGATGACGTGGAGGGATGGAGTTGAGAGGTATATGAGGGAGGGGGGGGTGAGTTGGGGGGAGGGGAGTCAAATGGTGGGTGACAGAGTGACTTGGAGGCGTTTTGTCTGCGGCCACCCTTTGCGGGATTAGGGCGTCGGGCTATAGATAGATAGATAGATAGACAAAGGAAAAGGGGAAAAAGAAGTGTGTGGTAATCATAGGGGCATATGTCTTTTTAGTATAATAGGAAAAGTGTATGGTAGGATACTTATTGACAGAGTTAGAGAAAGAACAGAGAAATTAGTTGGAGAAGAACAGGGAGGCTTTAGGAAGGGAAGAGGTTGTGTAGATCAGATATTCATTCTTAGATCTTGAGTGGAAAAGTTTCTAGAGAAGGGAAAGAAGTTGTATGAGGCTTTCATGGATTTGGAGAAATCATAGGACAGGGTGGATAGACAAGGATTGTGGAAAGTGTTAAGAATATATGGAGAAGATGGGAAGTTGTTGAATGCTGTGAAGAGCATGCACGATGGTGCAAAGGCTGCAGTGCGTGTGGATGGTGAACTAAGTGAATTTTTCTCTTTGAAAGTTGGTTTGAAACAGGGATGTGTCATGTCTCCATGGTTGTTCAATCTGTACATGAATGGGGTAATAAAAGAGGTACAAGGTAGGGTAGTGGATGTTGGAGTGGCCCTGGTGAGAGAGGATAGTGTTTGGAAACTCCCTGTACTGTTGTTTGCAGATGATACTGTGTTGTTGAGTGAACACGAAGGGGAGCTACAAGGCTTGGTGGACGAGTTTGGGAAAGTGTGCAAGAAACGGAATCTAAAGGTGAATGTAGGGAAGAGTAAAGTGATGGTCTTTGAGAGAGGTGAAGCCAGTGAATGTACAGCGAGGTTGGATGGTGAGGAATTGGAAAATGTGAGTACGTTTAAGTACTTGGGTAATGTGATGAGTAAGGATGGAGGTTTGGAGGGTGAAGTGGTTGAAAGGGTACAGCAGGGAAGAAAGGTTGCTGGTTCTTTGAAAGCAGTGATAAGAAACAGGGAAGTGAGCATGGAGGTGAAAAAGTTACTACATGACAGTATTGTGATACCAACTCTAACGTATGGAAGTGAAGCTTGGACGTTGTTGGAAGGACACAAGTCAAGAGTGAGAGCAGTGGAAATGAGTTATTTAAGAGGAGCCTGTGGAGTCACATGGAGAGACAGGCTGACGAATGAGGATATAAAGGAGCGTTGTGGTGTGGATGTGATAGGAAGCGTTATGAGAACACACTGAGGTGGTTTGGCCATGTGGAGAGGATGGAGGGTGAAAGACTGACGAAGAGAGTGTATGTGAGTGAGGTGGAGGGGGAATGAGGGAGGGGGAATGAGGGAGGGGGAGGCCGAGGATGAGATGGAGGGATGGGGTGGAGAGGTATATGAGAGAGGGGGGTGTGAGGTGGAAGCAGGCCAGTGAAATGGCGGGGGACAGGGCGACTTGGAGGCGATTTGTTTGTGGCCACCCCAAACGGGATTAAGGCGTCTGGCAATAGATGGAGATAGATAGAAGATTAAATAACTAAAGCTAACACTGATTTGAACTAATACACATCTGGTCCACAGGTCGTGCTGGAGTCTGCTGCCTTGACGCTGCTTCCTTGCCACACTGGTCATACCCTGCTGAAGTTTGGTCTGCCCTGCCGTGAGAAGCCTGACGGTGGTGTGGTGTCTTCCCCTACTCTGAGATGCCTGGTGGTGGTGGTGGTGGTGGTGGTGGTGGCGGCGGCGGCGGCGGCAGGGTGTCGTGTCTTCTCCAGCAGTGAGATTACTTGCTGCTGCTGCTGGTGATCTGTCTTGACCTGCCGAGAGAAGCCTGGTGGTGATGGTGTGATCTGCCTTGCAAGTCGGGTCGCTCCCCTCCAGGATGTTCTATGGACAAATACTACTTTTGAATATATATTTTATATTGCTGTCTCTGTTAATGTATCCTATACTGAAGTATTAATAATGAAAACTTAAATTTTCTGTCTTGTTTCATTACCTTTTAAACTGTGGCTTTGACTTAATATAGGTGATAAGTATATTGCGCTCTGCAGTCTTGTGTGTTGTGGGGACGGCTTTTGTGATGAGCTAAGACATTCTGATCGCTTCACCAAATTACTAATCAGCCTTGTGATCAGTGGACATAAAAGATTATACAATACAATGATATACAGCTAAGCATAAAAAAGGTTATGGGAATTCTCCACCATGCAATCAATGGACCTAGATTAAAGCCTATATTATAAAGCTAAGCCTGAAGAGGGTTGTGGGAAGTAGATAATGATGCAGGATAGACACTGGTAATGTTCACTGAGCCGTGCCCGCAACACACAAGAACTGGGTGGCGTAATATATGGGCCACCTTGTATAATGAGAGGTCGTAAGTGTGTGCTGACTCACAAACTTGCCATCAATGCCCCGTCATAACTATTACTGTGTCTTGTAGGAAGCACAAAGAAATCAGGCCACAGAATACCTCCTTGTCTCTTGTTCCTCCTACACAAACATACACGCCTTTCACTTTAACTTGGCACAGAGTTTCATTTAAAGCATACCAGAATGTCACGCAGATCAGTAGCAGAAACAGCCAATACTACAATTCTACATCCTTTCCACAGCACTCATTCGTGACTAACATCATATTCTAGTGATAACTATCGCTACTACTCGGCAAACTGTATGGAAACTATAAGCTATCTGTCTATCCATCTATCTATAGCCAGACGACTTAATCCCGTAAGAGGTGGCCACAAACAAGTCGCCTCTATGCCACCCTGTCCCCTGCCATTATGCATCACTCCCCCTAATTCACACACACCCTCTCTCATATACATCCCAACTCCATCCTCCACTTATAAGTAATACATTAAAACAACCGTGGATTACTGTCGCACAAGCCGAGCCCTAATCTTACCCAACACAAACACGAAGAAGCTTTAAAGAACAGAAAACAATACCTTGATAGCAGAAGACACTAAGACCACAAGTACTGACAGCCAACACCAAGAAACATAACTAATTTCAGAGACCAAGTGAATATGAGAGGCACACAGTTCATCACTTCAGCTCAAGATCCGTCCCACCCTTGTAACCTTATGTTGCATCATCCTCTCCACAAACAAAATCGAACAACCGCCCAACACTACACAAAGTATCTTTGCAACATATCCCCTCCTCCACCCGACTCTACACTTCCCAGACACATTCACAAACTCACAAACACCCCAGCCAGCCAAAACTTTCTGCCAAACACATACATAAACACACAGATACCCCAGCCAGCCAAAACTTTCTATACCAAACACATACATAAACACACAGACACCCCAGCCAGCCAAAACTTTCTATACCAAACACATACATAAACAAAGACACCCTAGTCAGCCAGAGCTTTCTGCCAAACAGCATCCTTCATGTGCCACCACCAGACATACACCCTTCAGACACTACCGAACCCAGAGACACGAGTACACCAACCTTCCCTGCTACAATACTAACACAAAATATAACAGACATACAATCCCCTGTGGTCTTACTGCAAAGTGGCACCCCCACACCACAGCACACCCACTCACATCCTGCACCACACCACCACAACACAGACAGTCCTTCAACATAGCACTGGGTTCACATCCAGAGGAGCCTAAGATGTGACAAGAACAACAACAACAACTCAGGCCAAGTTAAAGTGAAACAAGTATAGTTACGAAAGGAAAATTACTGTAAGATATTTTGTAAGCGCTCCGGGTACACAAAGTTACAATGCCACAGGGAACGAACTGCATCCCGAGGGTGTAATACTACGGCGGCTTAGGGGGTTTTTATACCACCTTTTCTTCAGTGATTTATTGTTCAAGCGAGCGAGTGAACAGGGCAAGCGAGCGAGCGAACAGGGCAAGCGAGCGAGAACACTATATGACATGGTATAATAGGGTGGCAGAGAATAGCGCCAAGACTGTGTTGTCTAGGAAACTATTAAAGCAACAAAGGATCTATGGACATCATTAGAAACCTAGTAAAAAAAATAATAGGAGTTACTTGAGGGACTTTTCTCAAAATCTGCCTCGCCAGTTCTGATAAAATGAAAATAAAAGTACCAAACTGAGCACCAGAACCGAGTTATTCTAGAAGTTTTTAAAGCTACGCAGATCTGTTCAGACAGCTGGAAAGCTTATGAAGAAGCAATTGGTACTACTTAAGTTAAATAGACTTAGCTTTTAACATCAAGCAAGATGGATGGATGGATGGATGGATGGATGTGGAATCGTGGATGCTTGGACCGATGGTAGAGTTCCTGCTGTTTCGTCCTTCCACCTGCCGACAAAAATCATCAATATCCTCCTCATCATCATCATCATAGCTGTCGTCGTCATTATCATCATCATCATTATATACACCGTCATTCTCATTATCATTACCATTCTCATCATCATCATCATCATCAATATATATTATCATCATCACCTACCTATCTATCTATTTATCTATATCTGTTTATATATAGCCAGACGCCTTAATCCCGTAAGGGGTGGCCACAAGCAAATCGCCTTCATGATGTAATATCCTCTACCATTTAGCTCAAGTATCCCACTCATATGTTTCTACTCTTTCCCTCCATCTCATCATCCGTCTCCCCCTCCCCCTCTACCCTTCCAACTCTACCCTTCCAAGTGCACTCTTCTAGTCATTTTCTTATTCGCCATCCTCTCCACATGGCCAAACCATCTCGAAGTGTTTCTCTTAACGCTTTCAGTCTCATCCACATCGGCATCACAACGCTCCTTCATCTGCCCATTTGTCTGTCTGTCTCTCTATGAAACTCCACATGCTCCTCTCAAGTAGCTCATTTCCACCGCTCTCACTCTTGACTTGTGTCCTTTCAACAAGATCCAAGCTTCACTTCCATACTTTAAAGTGGGAATCACAGCAAGCAGTGCCCTTTTTTTTTAACACTTTCATCCTCAGTTCCCTCTTCATAATCACTACTTTTTAGAGAACAAGCAACCCTCCTTCCCTGATGTATCATTTCCGTCACTTCATCCTCTAATCATCCATCCATATTCATCATATTATATAAATACTTAAATGCACTCATATTCTTCCATTTCCTGGCTATGCAGCCTCACTGTGCATTCTGTAACCTCATACGTTGAGATGTTAAAGCATCACCACCATCAGCATCTACATCATTATCACCATCAATATCATCACCATCAGCCTGTGACACACCACTGCATGATAAGGACCCTCTCACCTTTCTCCACTCTGATCCATTGATTATTAGCCTGTTCCGTCCTTGCTCGGTAGATCTGCATCATATGATCTCTCCATCTTGTTCTCTGTGCACCTCTTCTACTCACTCCATCTCTGGCTTGCCATTCAGTTACGCTCGCTCTCCTTCTGTTATCTCTTCTGTGAAAGACGTGACCTGAGGTGTGTGTGTGGAGTTACCTGGAAACAAGCTCAGAATTACTAGATGCGGGAACTTCAGGACCCTTTGGTTAATCCCCTTAGTGTGGTGTGGTGTGGAAGGGTGGTTGGTGTGGTAAAGTTTGGGGTGGTGTGGTGCGGGGTGGTGTGGTGTGGGGTGGTGTGGTGTTGGGTGGTGTGGTTTGGGGTTGTGTGGTGTGGGGTATTGTGGTGTGGGGTTTTGTGGTGTGGGGTTTTGTGGTGTGGGGTGGTGTGGTGTGGTGTGGGGTTTTGTGGTGTGGGGTTTTGTGGTGTGGGGTTTTGTGGTGTGGTGTGGTGTGGTATGGTATGGTATGGTATGGTATGGTATGGCGTGTTGTGGTGCTGTGCGGCTTCACTGTCCCTAAAATCTAGAGGAATGTAGAACCTCGTTCGAAAATCATTAGTTAGAAGCAGATGGACATGGCCGCTCTTTGATGTGCCCTGATAAAACGTAAACAAAACGTGTGTTGCATCCTCACAACTAAACCAATATAAATAAGGATAATTATTCCATTTAAATCATTCACGGTCCAGAGAAAGACCAAAACTGAGCTACTATTTCGGACACATCCATCCCTTTCCTTGCGATAAATAAAGAGACAGTGAACAATGATTTTTGAAACCCATTGAGTGACCTTAGGAATCCAGTATGTTTTTTCAAAATATAGTGTAAATGTTTAGTATTTGTATGGCCAAGAAGAGCAATATCCCTGACCTCATTTGCACTCTTATGATATAAATAGTTCGAGTGTGAGGGAAATGCTGTACACACGCACGCACGCACGCAAATACACACAAGCATGCGTGGACACACACACACACACACACACACACACACACATTCTCTCTCTCTCTCTCTCTCTCTCCTACACACAGTCACCAACTACATTTGAAGAGAAATGAAAAACAAGAGGTGACTCAGCCATAGACGTGAAGATCGTCGCCGTCACCATCATCATCGTCATCACCATCATCATCGTTGTCGTAGTCGTCATCATCATCATCATCATCGTCATCGTCATCATCATCATCATCATCGCCAGGAGCAACAGCGTCAAGCACAGCAATCATCACAACCCTGTTAAAGAGTTACTACATAAGTTCCATCACCGTCATCATCATCATCATCATTATTATCCCAACTGCTTCATCATCATTACAATCACCATAATCTCGGTCCAGTTAGTTGGTTCAGGAGTTTCAACATCACTATCATCAGCAGCATCACTATCATCATTATCAATATCATCTCCGACAACCCTATTATCATCATCATCAGCCTGTGACACACCGCTGCAGGATAAGGACCCCTGTTCAATCTAACTTGGCGTAAAATTGCAATCTCTTTCTTAAATTTTGTGTTGTGACAAGGGGTTAACACTAGATTGATGCTAGTCACGAAGAAGGGACGTGGAAATGATGCAGAGCTGTATATTTGTCCAAATTTACCACTGTACTACGGGAAATAAGCTGCAAAAAAACGACGATCTCGGCCTAGGCAAATGAACAACACCATAATATACTGTGTGTGTGTGTGTGTGTGTGTGTGTGTGTGTGTGTGTGTGTGTGTGTGTGTGCGTGCGTGAGTTCGAGCATGCGTGCGTGTGTGTGCGTGTGTGTGTGTGTGTGTGTGTGTGTGTGTGTGTGTGTGTGTGTGTGTGTGTGTGTGTGTGTGTGTGTGTGTGTGTGTGTGTGTGTGTGTGTGTGTGTGTGTGTGTGTGTGTGTGTGTGTGTGTGTGTGTGTGTGTGTGTGTGTGTGTGTGTGTGTGTGTGTGTGTGTGTGTGTGTGTGTGTGTGTGTGTGTGTGTGTGTGTGTGTGTGTGTGTGTGTGTGTGTGTGTGTGTGTGTGTGTGTGCATGCGCTTCAGGACAAAATAATTTACATACAATAATTTTTTCCATCACATTGTCCCTCTCATATCTGAATCGCACTTATCAGTATACATTCAGGTCCCAAACTGTACTGTTGAGTGGACATGGACAAGGAGGCAGGCAAGCCTAGTCCACCAGTCTGATCGGAACGAGAATCTACAGGATGACACTCACACTGCTATTTCGCTGGTCTGAGACACCAAGATTGAGGCCGTACGAGACCTCCATCTCCCTCACACTAACATCCCCCTTGTCTCATCAGAATTACGTCTAGTAGCCTCATAGGTAATATTTCTTTGGGCCATGATACTTCCTGGCTGTCAGTGCGATATCCTTGTGTCCTAATGTAGTCACCTTAATGGCTTAAAACAGCAAATATCCAACACTTACCACAGGGGAATGATGCAGCAGCAACACACACACACCCTCGTCCTTCCACTGTCATACGGCCACTAGCAAAAGTAGCCAAGTAGCGACGCCTACCAAAACGAGAAACTTGTCCAGCTACTTTTACAACCACTAGATGGTACCCGGGCCCTCTCATGGAAGGGGCAACTCTAGTATTTTATTCCAGGTACTGCTTGGCGATAGCATTCACCTGAGAGTGAGTCATACTGCTATAAGATTGTTAATGCTGTCTATTTTAACTCTCATGATCATACAGGTCTCTTTACCAGCCCTATCCAAAAATAAATTTGTGTGTGTGTGTGTGTGTGTGTGTGTGTGTGTGTGTGTGTGTGTGTGTGTGTGTGTGTGTGTGTGTGTGTGTGTGTGTGTGTGTGTGTGTGGATGTTTTGTGTGAGGGGTGGTGGGGGGTGGAGTGTATAGATTGATGTGGTAGCAGTGTGTGTGTGTGTGTGTGTAGGTGAATGTATTGTGTGTGGTGGGCGGGGGGTGTTTCGTTTGATGTGGTTGCAGTGTGTGTGTGTGTGTGTGTGTGTGTGTGTGTGTGTGTGTGTGTGTGTGTGTGTGTGTGTGTGTGTGTGTGTGTGTGTGTGAGTGTGTGTGCTTCTGTAGGTGAATGTATTGTGTGTGGTGGGTAGGAGTGTATAGTTTGATGTCGTTGCAGTGTGTGTGTGTGTGTGTGTGTGTGTGTGTGTGTGTGTGTGTGTGTGTGTGTGTGTGTGTGTGGGTGTGTGAGTGGGTTTGGATGTGTTGTGTGTGTTGGGTGGTGGGGAGATGAGGGATGTATGGTTTGATGTGGTTGCAGTGTGTGTGTGTGGGGGGGGGTGAGGGGGGATGTGTTGTATGTGTGGGGGGGTGGGGAGATAGGGGGTGTATGGTTTAGTGTGTGTGTGTGTGTGTGTGTGTGTGTGTGTGTGTGTGTGTGCGCGGGGCCAGTGTGTTACCATGGCAACCTCCCCACACCACCACAGTTACATACACAAATTTCCCCACCACCAACTACTGTTAGAGAGTATTGTGTGTGTGTGTGTGTGTGTGTGTGTGTGTGTGTGTGTGTGTGTGTGTGTGTGTGTGAGTTCACTACTTGTCAACGAACCTTGGTTATACATAAACATGCTACTAAAGTTAGGGCACAAATATAATGTAGTATGCTATGAAGTCAACTACACTCATAATAACGTCAGGATTCTGCTCCCCTATCGTGTCTCCATTCTCTGCGTCTGTCTGTCCTCTATCTGTCTATCTGTCTGCCTGTCCCTTTATTGCAATTAACAAACAACTCTCAACTGTCCACAACTTCCTAGAATATCATACTATCCTGCATTATATTACTTTTTTTCAGGGTAACTTGACCCAGATTTTCGTCCTTTTGCCGCTTACTTCATATGGGTTATTAGCAGAAAAGTGCAGCGCTACGGCTCCTCTTCAATGGCACTTTTTTGTGACTTACATGTTCTAGTATTAATCCATTGCTACAACTCAGTATTCAAGATGGATAGATGGAAATTGTAGGCCAAGTCAGAGTACAGAATGAAGTCAAACAGCATACATTTGGTGGGTGCAGTGGGAACAAGGTGACAGATCACAGACAGGAGGACAATGGCGGGAAAATCCAGCAAAATCTAACCACCAGCTTATGAAGTGACGTCAACAAATCTCGTGTCTCATAATCGGTTCAAACGCCAGTCCACTTTATCAATAAACACCTGTGGTTCTGTATTTCAACTTCACCTAACCCAAACCAACCTAATCATATCTAAACCGATTTATTTTAGCCCAGTCTTACCTAAACTATAAATATTTGCTCGAACTGAATTTCGCCTGACCTCGAATGTCCTAATCCAACCTAAATTAACCCAGCCTAATCTAACTTAACCTCACCTAACCCAGTCTAATTGTATTTAACCTCACAATCTCACGTAACCTCCACATATCAAACCTAACCGATTCTGACGCAGCCTAACCGCATCTAACCCTACCTAATCCTACCCAGTCTCACTTAACCATACCATACCTGACCTAACCCAACCCAGTCAAGCCTAAAATGACCTAATCCAACCGAACCTAACCCAGCCTAACCCAACCAAATAAAACCCAACTCAAAACCTATCAAAATCGACATATTCTAAAGCAATCTAACCTAATCCGTCTATATCTAGTCGAACTGAAGCCAACCCAACCAAAAATTACCTAATCAGACCAAACCCTGCCCAAAGTGACCTAACCTAACTTTCGATCGGCTATAAATTCACTATTTTTTTTTTCATAAATTTTGCTGCTTTGAAAGTCTACGGATTTAACATTCCAAGTTTCGCCTGTTCTCTGTACACGTATAAGTGTCTGTGTGTCTGTGTGTGTGTGTCTGGTTGTGGGATGCTGGTGGTGGGATGCTGGAGGGTTTGATAATGTTTGTGTTGTGACAGCTTTATGTGCCTAGTTACCCCCGCAAGTGAAGTTGAAGGAAGTTATGTATTCACCCGTGTCTGTCTATCTGTCAATCTGTCTGTCGTTCTATTTGTCTGTCTATATGTCTGTCTGTCTGTTATTCTATCTGTCTGTCTTTCTATCTGTCTATCTGTCTGTCTATGGCCAAGATATATAAAAAACTTGCTATCGGCTTTCAATGGAATCTTGTAGGTAGGTGGGCACTGGGTCAAGAGAGAGACTATTCGATTTTTCATTAGATTTTTTCACTATTACGCTTTTGGCTCAATAAAAAGGAAAGTGGAAATCTAGGAATATACTGCACCTTAATGTGAAAATCTGGACAAATTTCTCCTTAACAAAATATAAATAAAATTAATATCTTTTTCTTGACTTGAAAACATGAGTTAACTTCGCTTTAGTTTTTTTTTTCTGCCTCCAGAATCGTACTGTAAGCTGCTTTGGAAATTCTTTACATCTCTTCTTTAGCAATTTAATCAGCACATTACACCACAACACCCTCTTTTATGAGAGAGATGTAAACTCTGCCGATATGAAGCCGATTTTAATAGCTTACAAGAAAATGTTAAGACGTGCTATGCAAAAATAAATAGCTAAGGAAGGGGCACTGAGAAGACTCCCGTGCTTCCTAAAATACTGCCCTGTTTCCAAAAGGCGTATGACACAGAAATTTGACTTAGCTTTTAACATCAGGGGGAGCTGGATGGATGGATGGATGGATGGATGGATGGATGGATGGGGAATCGTGGATCTTTGACTGCTGACCAATTTCTTGCAGTTCCGTCCGTCCGTCCACCTACCGACAAAAATCATCATCAATATCTTCATAATCATTATTATAATTGTCATTATTATTATTATTACCATTACTATCATTATCATAACTACAATCATCATCATCATCATCATCGTTAAAATTGTTTTCATGACTGTAATCACCATCATCATCATCACCACCGTTATCCCAACTCTGTTACCTCGTACTGAAGTTAAATCATCATTATCATCAGCATTAACATAATTATCATCATCAGCAGCAGCATCTTTATCATCATTAATATCATCATCATCATCATCATCAGGCCCTGACATTACCACTGGAGGATTAGGACCCCTCTCATCTTTCTCCACTCTGATACATTGGTTGTTAGCCTCTTCCCATATCGGTGGATCTGCGAGTTTCATCTATCTTGTTCCCTGTGTACCTCTTCCTCTCACTCCATCTCTGGCCTGCCATTCAGTTACGCTGCCTGTCCGTCTGTTGCCTGATCTGTGGAAGATGTGACCAGAGGATTGTGTGTGAAGGTACCTGGAAACAGGCTCAGAATTACCAGATGCCGGAGCTTCAAGCCCCTTTGGTTAATCCCCTTGGTGTGGTGTGGTGAGAGGGTTTTGTGGTGTAATGTGGTATAGGGGGAGGTTGTGTGGTGTAGTGTGCTGTGGAGGGGTTTCTGTGATGTGGTGTGAGGAGGTTTGTGTGGTGTTGTGTGTGGAGAGTTGTGTGGTGTGGTGTGTTAAGGGTTGTGTGATGTGGGGAGGGTTGTGTGGTGCGGTGTAGTGTGGTGTGGGATGGTGGTTTTAAGTTTTGTGGTGTGGTGTGGTGTGGGAGGTGATTTTATGTGCTGTGGTGTGATGTGGGAGAGTGGTTATGTGTGGTGTGGTATAGTGTGGGAGGATTTTTTGTGGTGTGGTGTGGTGTGGGAGGGTGGTTCTGTGTCGTGTGGGAGTGTGATTTCGTGTCATGTAGTGTGAGAGACTGGTATGGTGTGGTGTGATATGGTGTGGGGAGGTAGTATGGGGTGGTGTGGTGTGGGTGAGTGATTGAATGTGATTTAGTGTGTGGGGCTGGTAGAACGTGACTTGCCTTCACTATAATCTCTAAAGCCTATATGAGTACAACACCTCTCATCCGAAAATTGTTAGAGAGAAGCAGACGGGCAGGGCCGGTCCTAGAGCTACTGTGATAAAATGTAGAAAATCATGTGTTATATCCTTAAAATTAAAAGTGCATAATTCTGTGAGGTTAATTTTTCCATTTAAATAAAGGCCAAAATATCTGTATTATTTCAGACACTCATATTCATGCACTTCCTAACGATACATAAAGCGACGATGATCAGTGACTTATGAAACCCTGTTATGTGATCTATGGGATGTAATAAGCCTTTCAGAATATTGCGTAAGTGTCTCGTAACTCTATGGGTAAAAGGTCCTAAATTCTTAGCCTAATATTTACCCTTGAAATAAAACTATGACTGTGTGGAAATAATTCTGCCATTTGAATAACTATTGTATCATCAACCAAGATATACATACACGAACATAAGCAAGCACACACACACACACACACACACACACACACACACACACACACACACACACACACACACACACACACACACACACACACACACACACACACACACACACACACACACACACACACACACACACAATGCTCAGTCACTAAAACACGTAGTTAAACAGAAAGGAACGCGAGAGGTGACTCAGCCAATGACTTGAAAATCGTCGTCGTTGTCATCATCGTCGTCGTCGTAATCATCGTCGTCGTCTTCGTTGTCGTAATCATCATCATCATCTTCCTCGTCATCATCATCATCATCATCAGCAGCAGCAGCATGTCATCATCATCCCAGCACTGTTAAAAATGTGGTACAAAAGATATATCAGTATCATCACCTTTATCATCATATTCATCACCATCATCTAACCTTGTTTTAGAGTTTGCACGGAGTTACATCATCATTATCAGCATCAACATCATTATCATCATCAATCATCATCATCATCATCATCATCATCATCATCAATCATCTTCATCATCATCATCATCATCATCATCATCATCATCATCATCATCATTATCAGCTTGTGACACACCACTGCAGGATAAGGACCCCTCTCACCTTTCTCCACTCTGATCCATTGCCTGTTAGGAAAGGATGATGTGACTCAGCCAGTGACTTGAAGATCATCGTCGTCGTCGTCATCATCGTCGTTGTCGTCTTCATCTTCGTTGTCGTAATCATCATCATCATCTTCCTCGTCGTCCTAATCATCATCATCATCGTCAGCAGCATGTTACTGTCATCCCAACACTGCAAAAAAAGTAGAACATATGTTATATCAGAGTCATCACCTTTATCATCATATTTATCACTGCCTTCTAATCAAATTGTAGAATTTGTACGGGAGTCACATCATCGTCATCATCATCATCATCATCATCAATGACATCATCATCATCATAACTGTCATCATCCCACCTGTTTCATAGAGTATATAGTTTCATCATAATCATCATCAACAGAATAATCCAAGCTAGTTAATTGGTACTGGAGTTTCAACATCACAGTCATCATCATCATCATCATCATCATCATCATATTCATCCCATTTCTGTTTGTTCGTACAGAGGTTAGATCCTCACCGCTATCGCCAGTAGTAGCTGTATTATAGTCATCAGCATGGAAGTGAAAAAGTTACTACATGACAGTATTGTGATACCAACTCTAACGTACGGAAGTGAAGCTTGGACATTGTTGGAAGGACACAAGTCAAGAGTGAGAGCAGTGGAAATGAGTTATTTAAGAGGAGCCTGTGGAGTCACGTGGAGAGACAGGCTGACGAATGAGGATATAAAGGAGCGTTGTGGTGTGGATGTGGATGTGATAGGAAGCGTTATGAGGAACACACTGAGGTGGTTTGGCCATGTGGAGAGGATGGAGGGTGAAAGACTGACGAAGAGAGTGTATGTGAGTGAGGTGGAGGGGGAAGAGGGAGGGGAGGCTGAGGATGAGATGGAGGGATGGGGTGGAGAGGTATATGAGAGAGGGGTGTGTGAGTTGGGAGCAGGGCAGTGAAATGGCGGGGGACAGGGCGACTTGGAGGCGATTTGTTTGTGGCCACCCCAAACGGGATTGAGGCGTCTGGCAATAGATAGATAGATAGATCATTATCATCACCATTATCATCAGCCTGTGACACACCACTGCAGGATTAGGACCCCTCTCACCTGTCTCCACGAAGATGCTGGTAGCTTGTTCCGACCAGCTCGATGGATCTGCGAGTATCATCTCTATCTTGTTCCCTGTGTGCCTCATCCTCTCACTCCGTCTCTGGTCTGCCATTTAGTTACGCTGGCTGTCCATGCGTTACCTGTTCTGTGGAAGACGTGACCTAAGGACTGCGTGTGGACTGACCTGTAAACAAGAGGACAAATATACGTGTGTTGCAGCATCACTACTATACCCTGTTCACTCTAACTTGGCGTAAAATTGCAATCTCTTTCTTAAATTTTGTGTTGTGACAAGGGGTTAACACTAGAATGGTGCTAGTCATGAAGAAGTGGTATGGAAATGATGTAGAGCTGTAAGTTTAATTCTTTCACTGAACTACCGGAAATAAGCTGCAAAAAAACGACTATCTCGGCCTTGGTAAAATGAAGGAACACCACCACAATATACGCGTACGTGTGTGTGTGTGTGTGTGTGTGTGTGTGTGTGTGTGTGTGTGTGTGTGTGTGTGTGTGTGTGTGTGTGGTGCGAGGTGCCTGTGTGTTACCATGGCAACCTCCCGACACCATCACAGTTACATACACACATTTCCCCACCAGCAAGTTCCATTAGAGAGTACTGTGTGTGTGTGTGTGTGTGTGTGTGTGTGTGTGTGTGTGTGTGGTAATGGATGCCTTCATTAATGCGTCCATATGAGTATTCATAAATGTGTGTGCATCAGTGTGTGCACTCATCAGTGTGTGCATCAGTGTGTGTATGCATCAGCGCCTGTGTGCATCAGTATGTGCATACATTGCCGTGTGCGTGTATCAGTGTCTGAATGCATCAACGCGTGTGCGCATCCATGTGTGCGTGGATCACTGTGTACGTGCAACGATGCCTGCATGAATCACCAATTTCACCAATTCTTTGTGCGTCTTGAGACTTTGAGTACTCAAGCGAACGAGGTAGAGCCAGGACATGAAGATGTTATAGACAAAGTAGCTGCAGGATCATAGACCCCTGGTCTGGCTGCTGAACGCAACCAGCCCTAGTGGAAGAATTGCTTGGTGGCAACTTTTGGATGCCGAGTATAACGTTAAGATAACCTATATACCCGGCAAGGATAATGTTGTAGCGGATGCCTTATCTAGACTTCGAGGCCAAGTGTTGTCGGAGGACAGAGTTCTCGCAGTTACGAGTACAAAACCAAAGATAAGAGAGAGAACCAAAAATGATGATGATGATAGTGAGTGCGAGAAAGAGGATTATCAGATATCCAGAATCGATGAAGATAAAGAAAGTGATATAATAAGATGGAGAGAGTTGGTAGTGAGACCCAGACAGGATGCGCATCCACGGTATAAAAGAATGAAGGAACAGTATCTTCAATGTGTACGAGATGGAGAAGTAGAAGTGACTAGAGAAGAAATTAAAGATGCACATAGAGCACTAGGAGTTAGTACTAGTGAGTTCATAATTGAAGATGGATTACTCTATCACTTCGCTACAAATGACTATGATATAATATAATAATGACGTATAGAAAAGGGGGGGAAAGGAAGGAAGGTAAAGAATGATTGTGTATATGTGATGAGTGTTATGCAACCAGGGCGACGACACACAACGGCAGGAACTAGGCCTTAGTTTAAACTCCCGGCCTTACTGAGAGCTCAGGTTCCTGGTTGCATTGTGTAAAGTGCATGTTTTTTTTTTTTTTTTTTTTTTTTTTTAATAAGTAGGAGAGGAAGAATTTAGACTAAGAGAAAGAGTGTCAGGGCTTAACCCAACGTGCGTGTGTTTGCTGTTGGGTAAGGTGGGGGGGGGGTCTCGCACGTGCACAGTGTTGTTACTTAAGGACGGGAGGAGTGAATAGCTACGGCTTTCTCTGCCAAGCATTAGCTTATTGGCTGCCTCTCAGGTTCATCTGATCTTTTCCGGCTCCAGCAGCCTGGGTAGGATGATAGGATACGGGTGTTAGGGTAAGGTATTGTGGCCCTAGAGGGCTTGGGTAGGGGGATAAGGAAAGGGGAGGGGTGGAGGAAGGGGAGTATGGAGGGTCAGGGTCTGAGGCGGGGGTGCTGGATATGAGGATGGCGGGTTATTACGTGGCTGCCGTGATCTTGATAATGGGTGTAGGGGTGGTTTAGAGTCTTAAGTGAATTGCAGGGTGTGAACTAAGTAGTTGATTAATAAAAGGGTCAGTAATAAATAAACTATTGGTGCTTAAGTGAACCCTCAGCGAAACACGAACATGTTCCGCCCTTGCCATGACGCGCCGCGGAGCTGGGCCGGCGAACGTATACACTACCCGTCTAACATTTGGTAACTGAGGCGGTGACACAGCGAGTTGCGGGTGAAGAGTTAGACGGCCTGGCGCCATGGCCTAAGCCAAGCACATATACACCACACCACACCAAGAGCGACACTGAGGGTCGCTGTCTGGGCATGGGGGTTTTAAATGGGTTGTGGCAGACAGGTAGACGCTGCTTTGGGGGCGGGGCTTGCAATAAAGAAAATTCCCACAAAATGTAGGGGACCCTTATGTAACTTCGACGAATCTTTATACCGTCCATTATCTTTTGGTTTTGTTTTTCTCTCTCTCTCTTGTTCTTACGTTGCCTCCATGTTAAAAGGTCCTTTTATTTCTTAATGGCGGTGGTCTAATATCAATTTCCATGTGGCTCTATATGTGGACACTCAGTGGATTGTGTTTTCCATTCTTTCCAGCTAATCTACAGTTTATCACATCTTTCCTGGCTTATTTCCCAGCGATATCTATACTGCATTCGGATTCTACACTAAGTTATTTCCTGCTTAATCAGTTGCTTTGTACTGTGATCGTATCGAATCTTTTATAAAAGCTCCAATAAGCTTGCATGCGTCGGCCTTAGTCACATGATGGCTCTCCACGCTGCTTGATCTCTGGCAGCCTCCCTATTCAGTCCCTTATCCCTGAGGTCACACTCTATGACCTCGTCTCAGGTCTTTTTCGGTCTGCCTCTCGCAACCCTACCCCCGACGTTCACACTTCTTACTGTAGATCCATAATATCTGAATGTTTCTTGTCTGCTTCTCACCATTTGTAGAGGTTCCCTGTACTGTGTGTGTGTGTGTGTGTGTTCTTACCTAATTGTATCTTTATAGGAATGAATAAAGCTCGTAGTCCCGTGTATTAAACCAGTTTTATCATACATATCCTTAAATTTATGAAATGTTTTGGCACACACTATTTCATTCTGTAGTGCATTCCACTGGTCAATTATTGCTCTATTTGGGAAACTAAATTTCCTTACGTCTTTATTGCCTCTCCTTTTATGCAGTTCTTTGCAGTGTCCTCTTACTGCTGCATCCCCATAGGTTATATAATCATTTAGGTCTAATTTCGCCTTCCCTGATGTGCATTTATATAGTATAATCATGTCTCCTCTTTTCCTTCTCTCCTGTAGTGTAGGTAGATTCAGTTCTTCTTCGTAGCTTAGATCCCTTAAGCTTGGTACCCATCTTGTAGCTGCCCTTTGAACTTTTCAATCTTATCTATGTGTTTTTTTAGATGAGGACGCCAGACTACTGACGCATACTCCAGGGTTGGTCTGATGACTGATGTTATTATCTTTCTTAGTATGTCTTCATTTGTGTGTGTGTGTGTGTGTGTGTGTGTGTGTGTGTGTGTGTGTGTGTGTGTGTTTTGGATCACCACAGCAAGTAAGGAAAATAAGCGTACTGTCGTGGAATATAGGCGGAGTGCGCACAAAGAAAAAACAAATGTGCAGCAGATGCTACATAATTATGATGTGATTACTATTAATGAGGTTAAGACGTCTATGTCAGTGTCATTCCCCGGATATGTGACTTATAGGAGTAAGGTAGTTGGTTCAGCGGAACGGGGTGGAACGGTTGTCTGTATTAAGAACTGGTTATCTACGTTGGTATTTGATGTCGACACAAGCATTGGAGATCAAGTCTGGATGCAGTTTCGTAACATTGAGGGTGTGTTGCTTGGTTTCTGTTACATTCCTCCATGTGACTCCCCGTATTACTCCCACGACTTATTTGCCTCAATCCAAGTAAAAGTAAATTCTAGGTACACATATAAAGGATACATCATAATTGGTGACATGAATGCTAGATTTGGGAAAAGTGTGAGGCAATTATTGTCGATAGCGGAGATACCTAATGTAAATGATATGTCATACCCAGTGATTCACGATGATGTAAACAGGGCTAACGATAACGCTGAATTGTTGTGGTACTATATGTATTGATAACAGATTGGTTGTCATTAATAACCTCATGTATGCTGACAAACATTTTCCTGGTGATAAAACATATCGGAGACGCGGCACCTGGGTTTCGGACGTGGATACATGTGTGGCGTCACCGTCTCTGATAGACTATATGAGTGATTTTTCTGTGTTAAGGCGGGGTGACCTCCCTTCCGATCATGCCCCCATTACAGTAACAGTTACGTGTTCAGGCGTAGATTAGGACAGTCTCATGACGAGGGCGGGGTCGCTAGGGGATCACGCAGCCCTTCATGGAAATGCTGGCAAGACTTGTTTAATGAGAAAGTCACTCAGATTTAACAGAATCAACAAAGAAGCATTTGTGAATAATATTATGCAAAGAGTACCTAACGGTGATTATGTAAATGTTGATGCTTTTGAGAAGCGCATCACTGACGCTTTATACTCGTGTGCGGAGGACAATGTAGGCAGGGTAGACAGAGCAGTAGAGATAGGTGGTAGCAATCTTGGTAGGTGGGAGAGGCTGCTGGATGACGCTGATGACGCAAGAGTGTGGAGAGCAATTGATTGGAAAGGAGACTTTAACATGGACAGACCTGATGAAATCTTGTGCCCCAGTGATGAGGATTTTAAATTCCATTTTGAGACTGTGCTGAACAGAGAGGATGTGAACAATGAGGTTGTAGATGAGATGACAACTGATGTCACTATCCCCGTACTGGATGAGCTCATCTCGCCCGCACAGGTGCACCAACAAGTAATATATAATAATAATAATGACGTATAGAAAAGGGGGCGAAAGGAAGGAAGGGAAGAATGATTGTGTATATGTGATGAATGTTATGCAACCAGGGCGACGACACGTGGTGGCAGGAAGTAGGCCTTAGTTTAAACTCCCGGCCTTACTGAGAGCTCAGGTTCCTGGTTGCATTGTGTAAGGTGCCTGTGTGTGTGTGTGTGTGTGTGTGTGTGTGTGTGTGTGTGTGTGTGTGTGTGTGTTTAAGTAGGAGAGGAAGAATTTAGACTAAGAGAAAGAGTGTCGGGGCTTAACCCAACGTGCGTGTATTTGCTGTTGGGAAGGGAGGGGGGGGGGTCTCGCACGTGCAATGTGTTGTTAATTAAGGACGGGAGGAGTGAATAGCTACGGCTTTCTCTGCCAGGCATTAGCTTATTGGCTGCCTCTCAGGTTCATCTGATCTTTTCCGGCTCCAGAAGCCTGGGTAGGATGGTAGGATACGGGTGTTAGGGTAAGGTGTTGTAGCCCTGGAGGGCTTGGGTAGGGGGATAAGGAAAGGGGAGGAGGTAGGGGGGAGGAGTGGAGGAAAGGGAGTCAGGGTAGGTTCTCTTGGGGGTGGGCGGAGTATTGGGCTGTAGCCGTGATCTTGATGGGGGTGTAGGGGTGGTTCAGGGTTTGAGGCAGGGGTGCTGGATATGATGGCGGGTTATTACGTGGTTGCCGTGATCTTGATAATGGGTGTAGGGGTGGTTTAGAGTCTTAAGTGAATTGCTGGGTGTGAACTAAGTTAATTAATAAAAGGGTCAGTAATAAATAAACTATTGGTGCTTAAGTGAACAATGGGGTTGGTGCAGGTCTTGCGGCCAGGGTGGAAGAGGTTGGCTAGAGGTCGTGGGGGGTGTGATCCGGGTGAAAAAGTCGATGAAGTCAGTGTGAACGTCGGTGAGTTTGGTGATTTGTTTTTGTTGTAGGTGGTGAAGGTAAGTGTTGATGGGTGGAATGTTGGCGCGTTCATGAGAACGTGTATGTTGGTGACAAAATCATCCCACCGTATGCTCAGTGCCCAACGTATGGCTTTGTTTTGAACTCTCTGTAAATTTAGAATGTTGCTTTTGGCCGAAAGAGATAGACTTAACGGTGAATACGTGAGCAGTGGTCTGATCAGTGCTCTATACAGATGAAATTTAGTCGAAGATGCTGCACTACGGAACCGGTATATTTGTGTTAGTGCAGTGCCAGCCACGCCTGCCTTGCCTCGTATATGATGATGAAATTTGAAGTTTTTGTCGTATGTAAGTGGTAGTACGGTGCAAGTATTCCTAATAGGAATGGGAACGCGATCGGGATCACGCGAATTTAGAAAAAGTGGGCGGGGGTTGGCTGATTTAATACGAAAATATGTTACTGTGCATTTCAAGGGATTCGCTTGAATCCGCCACTTCTGATCCCATCGTGCAATTCGGTCCAGCTCTATGCTCGCTTTGTTGGTAATTCCGTCAATTGTCGTTGATCGTACAAGTTGAGTAATGTCGCCTGCGTATTGGATGGTGGGTGAATCGTCATGTAGTGGGGTGGGGATGTCATTTGTGTAGAGTGTGTAGAGGGTGGGTGGAAGGACGGAGCCCTGAAGTACACCTGCATGATGCTGGAAAAAGTCTGAGTAATTATTTTTAAATTTAATGCGCATTGTGCGGTTGTCTAGAAAATTGCAAAGTAGAAGAATTGGAGAGGTAGGGCTACGTGTGGAGGTTTGTATATGTAGAGGAGTGGGTGTTTGTGTGCAGGGTTGGCGTGTGTCCTTGGAGGCCAGGCTGTGCAGAGCTGTAGCTGTGTGTCTGGAGGTATGGTGGGATGCTGGTGGTTCTGTGTTAGGTTGTTTTTGTATCTGTGTCTGTGTTTGTGAACGTGTGCCTGTGTGTGCGTGTATTTGTGTGTGTGTGTGTGTGTGTGTGTGTGTGTGTGTGTGTGTGTGTGTGTGTGTGTGTTTGTGTTTCTGTCTGTCTGTTAGTTCACTACTCGTCAAAGAACCTCTGCATGAGAAGACATGCTTTTAAAGTTAGGGCACAAACGCAATGTGCTCTGTAGTCATCTACACTAATAATAATGCCACGCTTCGTCTCCCCTTTGTGTCTCCTTGCCTTGTATCTGTCTGTCTTCTGCCTGTCTGTCTCTCTGTCTTCCTGTCCTTCTATTGCAAACCGCAAACTTCTCAACCGTCCACAACGTCCTAGATTATCATTGTAACATGTAGTATATTATTTTTCATTGTTAAGTGGCCCAAATTTTCGTCCTTTTGCAGCTTACTTCACATGGATCATTGGAAGTGACGGACAACGCTACGGCTTCCTTTCCATACCACTTTTTTTGTGACTTACGTTTTCTAGCATTAATCTATTGCTAAGGAATCCTCAGCATTCAGGTTGGAGGGATGGTGAAAATTTGAGCCAAGTTAAGAGTAAAACAGTATACAGAATTATAGTCGTGGCGCACGCCTCTGAGTGTTGATATTATATGAGAACCCAATCAGGTCTTTTTTCCACTTTTACCAAACTTGATTACATGTGTGTGTGTGTGTGTGTGTGTGTGTGTGTGTGTGTGTGTGTGTGTGTGTGTTCAAAGGGATAGTAACCAGCCTTATCCAAAATATATCGATAAGAAGATCCTTACTTAACTGGTTGTAGGTGACTGTGTTACCATGGCAACCTCCCACACCACCACATTTACATAAAGACATTTCCCCACCAGCATGATCCGTTACAGAGTATTTTGTGTGTGTGTGTGTGTGTGTGTGTGTGTGTGTGTGTGTGTGTGTATGGAGATATGGTTATATCTAAGGTGGATCTGCAGGACTCTGTGGGACTGATTGGCTTTATGTACGGCTTGGATAGGTAGTTCGTAGGCTGATGAGGACTATGAGGAGTGCTACAGTATAAGCAGACGAAACTACTTGGTTCAGAGGCTGATGAAGGCTATGAGAAGACCATAAATGATTTGAGAGAGTTGTCATTGTATAATCAGACAGGACGTGTGCGACTCCCTATATGGTGTGTGTAATCAGCAGTAAAAAGCCTTGAAGGAGGGAGGTCGGAAACTAAAAACATGCTCTTGACAAATTACGAATAGGAGGAGTGTAATAGATAATAAACACCCTTGCACGAGAGGGAGGTAGGAGGCTTGAAAAACATACCATCGACAGATTACTAATATGACGAGTGTAATAGAAACCCATGTAACAGACTCGAGTAAACACCCATGCCTGAGAGGTGGGGAGCTGTAAACATATACCAGTAATGTTACCAATAGGAAGAGTTTAATAGACAGTAAACATCCTTACTTGAGAGGAGGCGGAAAGCTTCAGAAACATTCCATTGACATATTAACCTTCATATTAAGGAATGCACTGAGATATCTATTAACGCTTGCCATAAAAGACTGTACTTGAGTCTGTTATCTCGCAGCCACATACGAAAAGACATAAAACAAGGCATATCCAACGACTTTCAGTACAGCAACGTCTCTTCAACCTTATTCTTACTTCAGACGACTTTATTCAACTTGGGCAAGATATCTGCTAATGAAACTTGGGCAGAATATCTGGTACACAAGGCGGTATCTACTGCCATCGTTCTAGTTCTAGTATTTTCCACGAAGCTCTTATACAATCGTCCAGAGAAAGCTAAATAAACTAAAAACATATGCTATACTAAGGAAGAGGGAATCGTAACTATAAAGGACGCTATTCTTAAGCAGTCCACCCTCAGTCACATGAGAACCCAAACGTAAAAACGAAGTTTTAGTTACACAAGGCACACACAAAATATATAAAATAGACGAAACACGAAGCGAGCACACACACACACACACACACACACACACACACACACACACACACACACAAAATCACGTTCACCTCCTATGATGTTTGACATTGGAAGGACCGACCAACAAAAAGACCGAGCCCAGTCTCAACTAACCTATCCATATTTGCTCAAACTGAACACTGCCTAACCTCAAATGACCTAATCCAACCCAAATCCACCCAACCTAATCTAACTTATACTCACCTAACCCAGTCTAATTTTATTTAACTCACAATCTCACATAACCTTCCCATACCAAACCTAACCAATTCTGACGCAGCCTAACCGCATCTAACCCTACCTAATCCTACCCAGTCTCACTTAACCATACCATACCCGACCTAACCCAACCCAGTCAAGCCTAAAATGACCTAATCCAATCGAACCTAACCCAGCCTAACCCAACCAAATAAAACCCAACCCAAAACCTATCAAAACCGACGTATTCTAAAGCAATCTAACCTAATCCGTCTATATCTAGTCGATCTGAACCCAACCCAACCAAAAATTACCTAATCAGACCAAACCCTGCCCAAAGTGACCTAACCTAACTTTCGGTCGCCCATGAAATCGCTTTATAAGAAATTATGCTCTCTGAAAGTCTACGGGTGTCACATTCCAAGTTTCGCCTGTTCTGTGTACACGTAAAAGTGTGTGTATGTGTGTGTGTGTGTGTGTGTGTGTGTGTGTGTGTGTATGCGTTCAGGGATAACTAGATGTATTTAAAGATATGGCTATGTATATAGAAATAGAACTTTGTGTGTCGGGTTATGGATATGTATGTGTTGAATCGACGTTTGTGAAGATGTTATCGTGTATGAATGAGTGAATGTGGGGCTACGTGTGTTGAGGTGGAACAACTTTTGTTAATGTGAGGTTGGGGTTACGTAGGTGGAGGTACAGCTGCGTGTTAAGGTTACATATGTAAAGGAGTGGGTGTTTGTGTGGAGGGATGGCGTGTGTCCTTGGAGGCGAGGCTATGCAGAGCTGTGGCTCTGTGTCTGGAGGTGTGGTCGGATGCTGGCGTGGTTCTATGTTACGTTGTCTTTGTCTTTATGTCTGTGTTTTCGAACGTGTTCATGTGTGTGTGTGTGTGTGTGTGTGTGTGTGTGTGTGTGTGTGTGTGTGTGTGTGTGTCAGGCTGACCATGGCGGCTAACACACCAACAAGTAAACACATTAAGAGTTTAATTAATAATTCTGTTGATGATGTTAAAGTCGGCATTGAATCTTTAATGCAATCAATTTCTAACTCTACATCTTCTAGAAGCCTAATTTATAATGTGTTGAACCCTACCTTAACAGTTCACGAGATTTATAAATGTCGTGGTAAAACTAGTGAGGTACACAGAATGGCATTTAGTCGGCTGCGGGTAATCAGTCACAATCTGGCTATTGAGACGGGCCGTTGGAATCGGCGTGGACGGGGACGTCTCCCGGTAGCAGAGCGGTTCTGTTCATGTGGTGCTGTGCAAACAGAGTTGCATGTACTGGAGGTGTGTCCACTGACTCAGCACATACGTACAGACGTCGGAATAAGTTGGTTTCCTTTTCCGTGTTTGTAACACTGCTCGATTGAGAGGTATCCCCTCCCCCTCCCTTCCTCATGGTCCCACACTCCCACCCAACCCCCCACTTTTCTCTCCGCCCCATGACTCCACCCGGTACCCTCCATACTCTTGCTCACAGCCAGCTAGGGGTTTCTGTACTTCAAGCACCTCTCTAATTACGTGTAGTCCGAACAACTAATAAAGGAATAGTACATTACACATCATAAACCAAGTTAGGGGAAGATTCACTACACACACACACACACACACACACACACACACACACACACACAGAAATAAATCTGCTGTGATTAAATATTGCGGTAGTAGACACCTCTTTTACACATACACATACACACACACACACACACACACACACACACACACACAAACGCACAGAGAGAGAGAGAGAGAGAGAGAGAGAGAAAGAGGAGTTACAAGGAAAAGTTAGGATCTAAATAACTATGCAGCCCATACCGTGGAGATACTTCTTGTTTGCCTGGGAATGCATATCCAATTCACATTTATTCTAGTGTAAGATCCTGCCGATGAATCCCTTAAACTTCTCTACTGTAGTGTTAACAACGTCCATGTTGAGTCAGTTCCACATGTGGAGCTGATCTTGCACGTGAAAAAGTTTTCACGTAATTCTGCCGGTAATTTTTTTCATTTACAGCTCCCAACCATGGTTGTGTGCCGAGTCCGTGTTAAGAGTAAGCAACTTTCTATGTAATGATTGTGAAACCCAGGGGCGTACCTAGAGATTTAGGGGCCCGGGGGGTTAGGTTCATTGTGGGGCCCCCCTCCAGAAGGGGGGCCCCGCAAAGAACCTAACCCCCCTAATTCTCAAAACTTATCTAATATCTCAGCCGGGATTGTCGGGATGATAAACATATATATTTTTAAATATTAATAAAAAAAACTTATAAATTTTTAAGTTTTTTGGGCCCCCCTCAATTGGGGGCCCGGGGGGCAGTTTCAAACAGCCCCCCTCGCCCCCCCCCTCAGGTACGCCACTGGTGAAACCCATTCAGATTTTAAACACTGTAATGAGCTGACTCCGTTGTCTACGAGTTTCTACTAAAAAAGTCCCACAGCCCTCAGGCGAAACTGATACCTTAGTCTCCTGAACTCTTTTTAAGTCCATGTATGTCGAAAAAAATTCCACAGTAACTGAGGAAGTGGCCGTATTAAGGAGATATAGACTGTGAGGACAATCTCTTTATTCCTAGAGAGAGAGAGAGAGAGAGAGAGAGACTTGGAATGACAAGAACAATCAGGAGAAATAATGATAAAAAAAAGTGGGTGAGAGGAGAAACAAGCTGAGAAGAGGAAAACACGCAGGTGAAAAAATGGAACAATGTTATAGAAGTGACGCAGGGACGGAAGCGCGCGCACGCACACACACACACACACACACACACACACACACACACACACACACACACACACTTTCTGATGCTCATTTTTCTCTTTTCTTTCTCCGTCTCTCCCTGTCACCCGAAATCTCTTCTTCCACTCCGCTCTTGCCACTGTCTTTCCCTCCCTTCCTTCCTCCCTGGCCCTTCCCTTGTCTTCCCTTCTAAACATCCCCTTCCTTTTTCTTGCCGTAAAAATTAACCTATTTTCTTCCCACCCTTAATCTCTACTTTCCGCAAAAATTTTCTAATTTCTCTGTTTCTCTCCCTCCCTTTTTACATGAATGTCATTCGTTTTACTCAGCCTCAATGCTTTCGTCTTATCCTGCTTAGTTCTTTCCCTGCGTCCTTGCCAGAATAACACTTTTTTCCTACTCTCTGTTACACTGCCTTCTTTTCTAATTTTCCTCATTATCGTTCTCAGTATTCCGTTCCGTAGCTTTCTTTCCCACTTTCTTTTTTATTATCCCTGTTTCTGTGGTTGCTCCATGCCCATTTCCTCTCAGCTGTCTCCCTTTTTGTCTCTACTTCCCTGTCTCCCGGCCTTTCGATTCACATCTCCCTTTTCTCTTTCCCTTTCACACTGCCTGTATCTCATTTCACCTCTCACTGTCACTTCTCACTCTCTGTCTCTTTTCTTAACTCTCGTTTTTCTTTCCTTGCCTCTCCCCTTTTTATTTTCTTCGTAACTGCCCTTTCACATTCCAAATTTTTCCATTCGCTCCCCCTCTGTGCCTGTCGCTCCCTGTCTTTTAACTCTCTCTCTCTCTCTCTCTCTCTCTCTGTATGTGTGTGTGTGTGTGTGTAGTAAATCTTCTAACTTGGTTTATATGTACTGTACTATCCTTTTATTTGTTGTTCGGACTACACGTAATTAGAGAGGTGCATGAAGTACAGAAACCCCAAGCTGGCTGCTAGCGAGAGTACGGGGTCGGAGAGAAAAGTGGGGGGGTTTGGTGGGAGTGTGGGACTATGAGGAAGGGAGGGGGAGGGGATAGTTCTCCATCGAGCAGTGTTAAAACACCTTAGTCCACGGAAAAGGAAACGAACTTATTCCGACGTCTGTACAAGATATAACTTTACATCCTGGAGTCAAATCATTGGTGACGATGCTCAGTTTCCTATTGAGGAGATAGTGTATAAGGTCCTTTCCTGTTTTGGCTAGTGTGTACTATAATGTTTACCATAACCTATGTTATTTAAAGTGTATTTAATTCATTTTGTATGCTCTTATTCTAACCAAGATATATCACTGGGAAATTTTTTTTTCGTAAAAAACGTGATTGGTGACATTGTAGTTACATTTCTAATCAGAAGTGTAATGATTTCCATCTTTCATTAAGGCTATATAGATGCACTGATCAACCCTTTAATACTTCGCTTGTTTTGTGGACCATAATTGTTTGCTAATATCTGATGTACTGTTTATCATGTTAAGGTTTATTGTTGATTGAAATGTTGTATGTGTAACTGGATATTGTGGTCAATAAATACTTACTTACTTACTGTGTGTGTGTGTGTGTGTGTGTGTGTGTGTGTGTGTGTGTGTGTGTGTGTGTGTGTTTGTGTGTGTGTGTGCGCGCGCGAGCATGCGTGGGTGCGTGCGTGAGTGCGTACATGCGTGAGTGCGTGCGTTCGTGCGGGCATTAAAATGTCCGAGCATCATTGAGCCCATGCATCTGTGTGTGTGTGTGTGTGTGTGTGTGTGTGTGTGTGTGTGTGTGTGTGTGTGTGTGTGTGTGTGTGTGTGTGTGTGTGTGTGTGTGTGTGTGTGTGTGTGTGTGCGCGCGCGCGCGCGCATCATTGTGTGCGTGTATCTATGTGCTCGTATCTGAGTGTGCGTGTATCAGTGCCTGTGTGTATCAGCGCCTGTGTGTATCAGCGCCTGTGTGTATCAGTGCCTGTGTGTATCAGTGCCTGTGTGTATCAGTGCCTGTGTGTATCAGTGCCTGTGTGTATCAGTGCCTGTGTGTATCAGCGCCTGTGTGTATCAGCACCTGTGTGTATCAGTGCCTGTGTGTATCAGCGCCTGTGTGTATCAGTGCCTGTGTGTATCAGCGCCTGTGTGTATCAGTGCCTGTGTGTATCAGCGCCTGTGTGTATCACTGTGTGCGTATATTAGTGTGCGTGCGTGTTCTGATCAGTGCTTGTATCAGTGTTTGCGCGAATGAATACGTGCGTGCATTAGTGTGTGCCTGCTCCGTGTGGGCGTATATAGTGCGTACATGCCGCAGCGTGTGCGTTCGTCAGTGTGTACGTTGTGAGTACGTGATCAAAGTGTACGTGTTCAGTATGTGCGTGTTCAGTGCTTGCGTGTTGAGTGCGTGCGTGTTTAGTGCGTGCGTGTTTAGTGTGTGCGTAATCAATATGTGCGTGTTTATTGTGTGCGTTCTTAGTGTGTGCGTACTTGTGTGCGTGCTCTTTGCCAGTATTTACTGTGTGTATATCAATGTGTAACTCAAACTGTCTGCATGTTTGTAAGAGTGAAGGTAGGCAAAAATTTAATGATTATGATGATGATGACGATGATGATAATGATGATGATGATAATGACGATGACTGAGGCATCTGTCAGTAGATAGTAGTAGTAGATATATGATGATGATGATGATGATGATGATGATGATGATGATGGCTATTATGTTGGTTGTGGTGGTGTGGTGATTTTGATGATGGTGATGATGATGATGATGATGATTTTTGTCTAGTTCTTTTTAATCCGGAAACTTTTATGTTATCTAGGATGATTCTGTACTCTACTCCTTTCACCTTAACTTGGCCCAAATTTTCGTCCATTTGCAGTTTATTTCACGCTTCTCAGTTGCGTCTTTGAAACAGCACTTGTTCGTGACTAGTATAATATTCTATTGTTAGAACCCTGCATTCGAGATGAAGAAAAAGCAATTTTAGGCCAAGTTATAATAAAATGAGCATAGTGAAGGGGATGGGATGGAGGGATGAAGTAGAGAAGTATACGAGAGAGGCGGGTGTACGTTGGGGGGAGGGCAGCCAAATGGCAGGGTACAGGGCGACATGGAGGCGATTTGTTTGTGGCCATCGCTTACTGGTTTAAGGCGTCTGGCTATAGATAACTAGACAATTAGGGCTATAGATATAGGTGACGATACACGACTATTAAAATTACATCCATTTCCCTTATTTTCTACAATTTCTTTGGCCTACAACGCTTCCTGGCTGACCGTAAGATATCCCCGTGTCCTAATTTAGTCACCTTAATGGCAAAAACATCAAAACCCAACACTTGCAGCAAGAGGAGAAGCCTACACACCATCACTACCCCCTAACCAGCAAAACGACGTCTATTGCCCTCGTCTTTTGGATCTATTTGACCTATGACACTTCCTGGTTGGCAGCAAGATACCTCTGTGTCCTATCTGAATCATCTTAATGGCAAAAACAGAGAAATTTAACCCCAAAACAGTAAAATTTAACACTTACATCAGGAGACGGAGCCGACGCAGCCTCACCTTCTTATCGTCCGAGTACCACTGACTGACCAATGGAGTGCCATGCTTGTTCAGCCCAGAAACTTGTGTGAAACTTTACGCATCTACTTTTACAACCCCTAGAGGGTACGGATGCCCTCTCATCTTCAGGGAAACTCTACGATTTTATTCTAGCTAATACAAGAGGCTATTATGCACCTGTGAGCTATTTATAAATGTCTGAGAGCGTTATTGCTGTAAATATTAACCCTCCAGTGATCGTGCAACTCTAGTACTTTTATTCTATTAGATTCCAGACGATTTTATTCAGCTGGGAATGGGTCTTAGGAGCCTGGGTGCATAAGAGAAAACCGTCGTAGAGGAAGCATCAGGGACCGTAGCAAACAAAGTCAGAAATTATACTTAGATGTTTACCATACTCTATTCACTTTCACTTTGTCTAATATTGCCATCTCCTCACCTTAAATGCTGAGCTGTAAGGATACATTAACACTAGAATATAGAACAATACTCTCTTTTCCCTATATGGACCTACAATTACCATCTCTCAATTTTGAATCCGGGGTTTTAGCAATAGATTAACACCAAAACATGATGCTAGTCACGAAGAAGCGCTATGTAAAGGATATAGAGCCATACCATTGTCATTTCTTGGCATTGGGCTACGTGAAATGAGTAAAATGATCTACACAAGGATGGAAATCTGGCCCGTGTTAGAGGAAGACCGGTATAGTCACGAAAAGGTGATATGGAATGGATACAGAACTTCACTTTAACTTGGCCTAAAATTGCCATCTCACCATCTTGAATGCTGAGCTGTAACAAGAGCCTGACGATACAATATGATGCTAGTCACGAAAAAGTGCTGTTGAAGATATGTAGAGCCGTGTTATCGTCTTCTTCTGCCTGTAATTATGCTATGAGTAATAAGCATCAAAATGAAGATCTCAGCCATGTTAAGTCTGATAAGCTATACATACAGCTTAATGGAACGTATAAACTCATTCTACAACTCCCTAGCACCTGTCCCTTGGCGATTAATTTTGCTTATTACACCTTGCTCTCCTACTGTGCTGTATAAATACTTCAAGCTTTACCATAATCTGCATAAAAAACGTACAAAAGGATGTTAATCAGCCTTGTCCAAAAATATATCGCTAAGGAAGTCTTTGGTTGACTAGTGGGAGGTGCCTGTGTGTTACCATGGCAACCTCTCACACCACCAGTTACATACACACATTTTCCCACCAGCAAGTTCCTTTAGAGAGTAGTGTGTGTGTGTGTGTGTGTGTGTGTGTGTGTGTGTGTGTGTGTGTGTGTGTGTGTGTGTGTGTGTGTGTGTGTGTGTGTGTGTGTGTGTGTGTGTGTGTGTACATTCATGCGTGTGCCTGCACATCTCACCGCAATGCTCCGCCAACACCCACGACACTTTTCTCCTTAATTTCTTACCACAGAGAACTCTTACATTCCTGGATCTTTTCAAAAACTTGGTTCGACGTCGTTCTTACATATTATGAAGGAAAAAAAGGTAACTGTTGATATAAATGTTCGTAAAAAAAACATTACATATAAACTGCGGGAGATATATTCTTTTCACTTTCACTTGGCCCAGATTTTCGTTCTTTTGCAGCTGATTTCACGTAGTTCAGTGGCAGAAAGTACAATGCTATGGCTCTACAACCTTGTCTCAGCACATCTTCGTGACCAGCATCATCTTCCAGTGTTCATCTATTGCTACAACTCAGCATTCAGGACGGAAATAGGGGAGTTTTAGGCCAAGTTAGAGTAAAAGGAGTATAGTGGACAATATTCATAGTCTTGCCTTGATTAGAGTGTGTTACACACACACACACACACACACACACACACACACACACACACACTCCCTTCTCCACCATCAAGTCCTACCTTAGAATACTTGTGTGTGTGTGTGTGTGTGTGTGTGTGTGTGTGTGTGTGTGTGTGTGTGTGTGTGTGTGTGTACAATCTTATCAGTGTGACGTGTGCGTGTGTGTAGTGATATGAGTATATTTCACGTACATGTGTAGGTGTGTAAGTATAAACAGTCTTATCAGATTGACGTGTGTGCGTGTATGTATGTGACGTACATGTGTAGGTGTGTATGTGCGTGTGTTTGACGTATATGTGTTGGTGTCTATGCGTGTGTATGTACTGTACGTGTATGTTTCGTGATGTGTGTGTGTGTGTGTATGTATATATGTATGTAGTGCGTACACATTTGTGATATATGTATGTAGATGTGTGTGTGTGTGTGTGTGTGTGTGTGTGTGTATGCGTATGTATGAAGTGTTTGCGTGTGTGTATGTAGTGTGTGTATGTGTATGAAGTGTGTGCGTGTGTATGAAGTGTGTGCGTGTGTGTATGTAGTGTGTGCGTGTGTGTATGTGAGTGTGTTTGACGTATATGTGTTGGTGTCTATGCGTGTGTATGTACTGTACGTGTATGCTTCGTGATGTGTGTGTGTGTATGTATGCATATATGTATGTAGTGTGTGCACATTTGTGATATATGTATGTAGATGTGTGTGTGTGTGTGTGTGTGTGTGTGTGTGTGTGTGTGTGTGTGTGTGTGTGTGTGAAGTATGCTGTGTATGTATGAAGTGTTGGAGTGTATATGAAGTGTGCGTGTATGTATGAAGTGTTTTGCGTGTGTGTATGTAGTGTGTGTATGTGTATGAAGTGTGTGTATGTATATGAAGTGTGTGCGTGTGTATGAAGTGTTTGCGTGTGTGTATGTAGTGTGTGTATGTGTATGAAGTGTGTGTGCGTGTTTGCATGTAGTGTGTGCGTGTGTATGTATGTATGTACGTATGTAGGTGTATACACGTTTTCTTAAAGCTCTACGTTTTTATACAATACGGCACGTTAGAGAGAGAGAGAGAGAGAGAGAGAGAGAGAGGGGGGGGGAAGGCCGTGTGTGTGTGTGTGTGTGTGTGTGTGTGTGTGTGTGTGTGTGCATCAGTACTGAGGCTGGGCAGTTACAGCTGAAGAACGTGGGCAAGTAGGTAGGCAAGAATAAACGTAAGTAGGTAGGTAAGTAGGTAGATAAGGAGGCAGGTAAAGTAGGTAGGTATTTAGATAGGTAGGTAGGTAGAATGGTAGGTAGGTAGACAGAGAAATAGGTGGGTAGGTAAGTAGGTTGGTAGGTAGGTAAGTAGGTTGGTAGGTAGGTAGGCAGGTCGGTAGGTAGGCAAGAGTAAAGTAGGTAGATAGGTCAGTAGGTAGGTAAGTAGGTAGGCTGGTAGGTAAGTAGATAAATAGGTAGGTAGGCTGGTAGGTAAGTAGATACGAAGGCAGGTAGGTAAGTTAGTAGATATGTAGGCAGGACGGTAGGTAGGTCATTAGTATGTATATATGGAGATACCTAATAGACAACAGACAGACAGACAGACAGACAGGATGGATGAAGGGAAGGACGGAAGGAAGGAAGGAAGAAAGGAATGAATGAATGAATGAAGGAAAGAAAAAAGGAAGGAAAGAAGGAAGGAAGGAAGGAAGGAATCAAGGAAGGAAGGAAGGAAGGAATGGAGGAATTAGGGAAGGAAGGAAGGAAGGAAAGAAGGAAGAAAGGAATGAATGAATGAATGAAGGAAGGACGGAAGGAAGGAAGGAAGGAAGGAAGGAAGGAAGGAAGGATCGATGGAAGGAAGGAAGGAAGGAAGGAGGAAGTAAGGAGGAAGAGAAAATGACTAAGGGAGAGGAGGGGGGGGGGAAGGGGACAAGAATCAAGGAGACGGGCTGGGGACGCGCCAGACGAGAGAATATGATACGTCAGGCGCGTCCCCAGCCCATCTCTTCTGGCCACTCGTCCCCAGCCACTCTGTTTGTCTGTCTCTGTCTGTCTGTCTCTCTGTCTATCAGTCTGTCTCTCTCTCTGCCTGTCTCTATGTCTCTCTCTCTCTCTCTCTCTCTCTCTCACGTGTCTTCACTGCCTGAGCTTCTCTAGGGATGATAGGTAGGTAGGGCAGGGTAGACTAGGGTAGGGTAAGGCAGGGCAGGGGGTCAATTTTTACACGTTGCCCTCATCCGATTTTCGACTTTTCGTTAACATTTTCTAGTAGAACTGGTCATTCTAAGAATCTTTTCTTCTATGACATTTCTCTCGCAAATTGATAATAAACGAGTTACACGCGATTTACTTCCACCAATCACAATCACAGACGAGCGCGCGCTCTGTCCGCTCACCCGCTCACATTTGAAAGTTTGTCCCGGAAGACCAAACTTTACACGTACTCCTCATTTTTACACGTTGCCCTCATCCGATTTTTTCATCCAACCTTAGTGTTTCCTGTTGTTTTTGGTGTGATTCGATCGATTTTGACCTTCGTTTCTATCGCAAGTCGCTAGTTTTTGTTGAACGCCACTAGCGACTTCCGGTGGAAAGGACCGGTCCAAATCAACAAAAATCACACCAAAAACAACCGAAAACACTCAGGTTGGATGTTTGTTATCACTTGAAGTATAATTTTTTGCGGTTCTTCCCCCTCCCCCAGGAATACTGGGGGACCTGTGGGAAACCGGGGTGTTGGGTGGGGGAAAAACGCAAAAGCGAGTGATTTCCTACTGGAACTGTTATCAAAATCAAATGAAAAACACTAAAATCCTTCGGAAGAAAATAATTTTAAGCTTCTTAGGGAATTCGTGTTTCCTAATTGGGGGGCTTCGCCCCCCAGACCCCCCAACCCTGGCCGTGCTTCCTAACTGGGGGGCTTCGCCCCCCAGACCCCCCATGACATTGACCAAACCTCATCTAACCTAACCTAACCGAGTGTAAATAAGAAATAATGCATTAAAGAAAAGTCGAAAATCACTAACAAAAACAATTGAAAATGTTAAAGAAAAGCCGAAAATCGCATGAGGAGTACGTGTAAAGTTTGGTCTTCCGGGACAAACTTTCAAATGTGAGCGGGTGAGCGGACAGAGCGCGCGCTCGTCTGTGATTGTGATTGGTGGAAGTAAATCGCGTGTAACTCGTTTATTATCAATTTGCGAGAGAAATGTCATAGAAGAAAAGATTCTTAGAGTGACCAGTTCTACTAGAAAATGTTAACGAAAAGTCGAAAATCGGATGAGGGCAACGTGTAAAGTTTGACCGGGCAGGGCAGGGTAGGGTAGGGTAGGGCAGGGTAGGGTAGGGTATAGCAGGGCAGGGTAGGGTAGGGTAGGGCAGGGTAGGGTAGGGTATAGCAGGGCAGGGCAGGGCAGGGCAGGGTAGGGTAGGGTAGGGTAGGGCAGGGCAGGGCAGGGTAGGGTAGGGCAGGGTAGTGTAGGGTAGGGTAGGGTAGGGTAGGGTAAGGTGGAGTAGGGTAGGGTAGGGTAAGGTAGGGTAGGGTAAGGTGGAGTAGGGTAGAGTAGGGTAGGGTAAGGTGGAGTAGGGTAGGGTAGGGCAAGGTAGGGTAGGGCAGGGTAGAGTAGGATAGGGTAGGGTGGGGTGCGGTAGGGTAGTGTAGGGTAGGGTAGGGTAGGGTAGTGCTGGGTAATGTGTAGGGTAGGGTAGTGCTGGGTAATGTAGTGTAGGGTAGGGTAGTGTAGGGTAGGGTAGTGTAGGGTAGGGCCTGTGCTGGAAGCGGAGCCTGGTCGTGGCCGCTGGACTGGGCCTCGATAGGAGGCATCCAGGGGGCGGCGAGGTGGCGGGAGGGGCCCCGGGTGCGGGTGTGTCGTCGTGGTGGCGTCACTGGCGGTGGTGGTGGTGTCCCTGGTGTGGTGGTGTGGTGTGGTGTGGTGGTGTGGGGCGGTCCGGTGGTCGGTGGTGGGTTCCGGCCGGCGGCGGCGGCGGCTGCAGCGGTTCTCGGGCCGTGCTCGCGCTCCGGCGCGGGTGCTCAGCCCCCCCCCCCCCCGCCGTCGTCTGTCGTCTGTGCCTCCCGCCTCTCTGAAGCCGGGCAGCCGCCTCCCCCCCCTCCCCCCCGCCGAGCACCGCCGCCGTTGCCGCCGCGTGGCCGTCGCTGCGGGGCCCCCGCTTTCCCTCCCTTCCCAGGCCGAGTCGCTGCCGTTATGGCGGCGCCTCTGCCCCTCGTGATGACCGGTGTGTCCGACCCTTCCCTGGAAAGCACATGGCAGCGTGAGAGTCTAAGAGTGTCGTTCCCGCCCCGAGCAAAAACGGGGCCTCCCTGCCCCCTCTGGAGGGCCGAGGGTCTTTGAATGTGTGTGTGTGTGTGTGTGTGTGTGTGTGTGTGTGTGTGTGTTAGAGTGACGTGTGGCAGTGTAAGTTGCCTATCTATCTATCTATCATTCTATCCACCCATCCATCCATCTGTCTATCTATCTATCTGTCCATTTATCTATCCACTCATCCCTCCATCCCTTCATCCATCTATCCATCCATCCATCCATCTATCAATCTATCATCCATCCATCCATCCATCCATCCATCTATCAATCTATCATCCATCCATCCATTCATCCATCTATCAATCTATCATCCATCCATCCATCTATCTATTCACCCATCCCTCCATCCATCTACTGTATCTATTTATCCATCAACCTATCAATCTATCCATTCATCTATCCATCCATCTGTCTATCTATCTATCTATCTAATCTAACAGGCGAAACATAACTTAGCTTTTATCGTAGGTAAGTGATGGCTGACTGGCTTGCTGACTGGCTGGCTGACTGGCTTTCCTCTGGCTTTCCTTATGGCTTGCTGTGGATTTCCTGCATTTCCGTACGTCTATCTGTCAAAAAATCATCATCATCATCATCATCATCATCATTATTATTATTATTATTATTATTATTACTATTATTATTTTTATGATGGTAGTGAAGCATGTGTAAGGGTAAATGGGCATCTGAGTGAATGGTTCACGATCGGTGTGGGCGTGCGACAAGGTTGTGTGATGTCCCCATGGTGTTCAATGTATATATGGATGGGGTGATGAGAGAAGTAAAAACACGAGTAATGGAGAGAGGGATGGCGTTGGTAATGAATGGTGATGGATGGAATATCTCCAATTTGTTGTATGCTGATGATGCAGTACTGCTTGCAAGTACCTGACAAGAACTTGGTAGGCTAGTGCAGAGTTTTGCTGATGTCTGTGAGAGTCGTGCCTTGAGAGTAAATGTAGAAAAGAGTAAAGTGATGGTTAATGAGAGAGAAGGTGACTCCCAGTGTGATGTTACAGTGAATGGAGAGACACTGGAATTGGCGAGAGAGTTCAAATACCTGGGTAGAGTGATAGAAAAAAGAGGAAAATGTGCAAAAGAAGTGGAAAGTAGAGTGACACAAGGAAGAAATGTAACTGGTGCAATGAAGGCCTTAATAAGAAACAGAGGCTTGAGGGTTGCAGCTGCACGAGGCTTACATGAAGGAGTGTGTGAGACTATGGTGTGGCATGGAAATGAAAAGTCAAGAGTGAAAGCAGTGGAGATGGGACTGCTGAGGAACGTATGTGGGGTACAGAGAGTGGATAGGATACGAAGTAATGTGATTCGTGAAAGATGTGGAGTGAGGAAATCTGTGGACACCATATTTATCACAGTTCCTTAGGTAGGGTGCAATACCACACTGAATGCAGTATTCCACCTTTGTCTCTTCTTGTTTGTTGTTTTTTTGCTATGTCTGAATCTAGAAACACTGAAATGAATTGCTCAGCATCATCATTTGTACTTGCAAAAGAATAATTGGAGCTGACAACCATCAAAGCTTGAATAGCTTCTACTTCGAGAATCAAGGTCCAAATGAAATGGAGGAATTGAAGAAGGGAAGGGCAGGAGGAAGTGGTTCATACAAGGAGGGTGGAAAGGTTACAAGAGGATGGAAAAAAGGCAGAATATAAGAGAGAAGTAGAGGAGCGATTGGGTAAATATGGATTGTAGCAGATGAGGGACGTGGAAGGTGTGTGCAAGATATTCACAGAAGAAATCTGTGCAGCATGTGAGGTGGTGTGTGGGGTGAAGAGAAGTTTCAAGCATAGGCTAGATAAGCATATGACAAATAAGGGGTGGATATAGAAAAAAGGAAATCTTATAACCAATACTAATTCACAATTTTTCCTTTTCAGGTTACACTATGATAGTCTCTATTCTCCTTTCACACTTTCCTGTAAAATATTCCGCTATTTTTCTTCCAGCAGCCAATCAAAATACAGGGTTTATTTCCGAACATAAACACATAGTATGGACGCCATTGCATCTCGTATGGTACTTGCTGTGCCGATGTGTGGTATAATTCATTATAATTTCATAGGTTATTACGCAAAATAGCTGTAATTCCTTATATGCACAGAGAGATAAAGATAGCAGGTAAATGATGCACCAAGAGTATAGCGTTGACAGTCATTTTTTCAGTACTAAAAGTGCTCAAGAAATTTGTGGTACCGGGGAAAAAAAAAAAAAATTGCGGTAGAACGGAGAGAAGTTAGCATGCAGGTATCAATAATACTACCATCTACGAGAGTACCCTGATGACCAAGGATACTAGTGACATGGAGATGTCTTTGCTAGGGCAACTCCAGTGCCTTCTAAAATATTGCTGGTGTTTCCATTTTCTCTCTAATGAAATAGTAGACCTCTGGTAACATTATGTACTGAGTGTTTTTACATACTTGCCCTCTGAAAGGATTATTAGCTATTAACTTAAAGTAACTTCAAGAAAGCTGTCAATATGTGGGGAAAAGATAGTTTTTCTTTAAGACATTGGAACAAATGCGACAGTAATGATGTCAATTTATTTCTGATGACATAAAACATCAAATCTAGGAAAATTTGTGGTGACATTATGGGGAAATATTCCAAGTGTTTGCCCCCCCCCCTGGCAAATTTCCTGGATACGCCACTGGCTCACCCCCCTCTCTCTCACATACCTCCATCCCATCCTTCCATCTCATCTTAGGCCTCCCCTCCCTCTCCTCCCCTCCTCCACCTCACTCACATACACTCTCCCCGCTTGTCTCTCGCTCTCCATCCTCTCCACATGGCCAAACCACCTCAGTGTATTTTCTCCTAACGCCCCACCCTCAGCGAAACATATTTCTCATTTGCAATGAGCCTGGTACGGTAAGCGTAACAAGACAGCCAGGCACCGCGGAGCTGGGCATCACACGTACACACTCCCCAGCCGACATTAGGTGACTGAAGGCGAGGGAGGGGGTACCGTTGGTGTGGCAGATGCGATCATGCGAGTGTAGACGGCTTGGCGCCATGGACTAACCGTCGGAGATGTACACCCTACCCTAGCAAGAGCGACACTGAGGCTCACTGACTCTGGGCTCGTTCGTTCGTTGACGATTTCCTCCCCTATAGGGAGGGCCGGGCCTTACATTAGCCCAGTCAGTGGATTTTTGACTGGATTTCTTAGTTGGTTGTGTGGGCTGTATTTGAGGGGGAAGAAACCACCGTGGTGGTTCTGTATGGCCTTTAAAAAAATAATAATAATAATATAGCTCACAGGTGCATCATATGCCTGCACACGTTGATGTATAAAAACATCCGCGCATGCAGGCACAAACACACGAGTGATTTTAGAGTGGGAGGGTATAATGGAACAGGTGACCAGGTGACCGTTAGGCGCGGGGATTAGCGGGGATTAACGGCACCTGAACCGTATGGAAGGGGGCATGGTGACTGAGACAGTTGTGGCTGCCTGACTGAGTGATTTTAAAAGGGTGGGGGGAAGTGTGCAGTGATGTTTGCTAGGGTTGTTATGGGTGTATTAGCAATCACTGCAGCAGCTGCTTGTTTAAGTGTCTCCTCGGGGCTGGCTGCCGTATTTATGCGGGGTGTATCTGGGTTGGGGAGATTGACAGGTCTGTTAAATTTATTGGTGTTTCGGCAGCTGAGAATATAGTGGAGAAACGGGAATGGGGTATCAGTGTTGCAGTTTTCACACGTGCTGGGTTGTGCCTCATTTGTGAGTATATGAGCTTTACACTTATATCCCAGGCGGAGGCGTCGTATATTTTTAAGTGTTCTGCTTTTGAATTTGTTAATAGCATTTATTGGCTCATATTTTGTAGCGGCAGCATACCATATTGCAGAAGGGGAGCCCGCCTGGACTTGATGCTCGTGTTCTGAGCGGTTGATTGTTGCTGCCTGCATTTTAATTGTTCTTTTGATCTGAGTGAGGCTCGGTGTTATGTCAACCTGAACGTGTGAATATTCCGTGGCTTCTTTGGCTAGTTGGTCTGCCAATTCATTCCCTTTGATACCTACATGGCTGGGTATCCAATTAATTGTGATAGTTCCGCCAGCATCTCGTATTTCTTGCGCGGTGGCAATCATGTCAGTAATTAAATGAGTGTTATCAGACGGCTCCTGTTTTCTTAGCGTTTGTATTGCGCTGGCGGAGTCTGTATGGATGATTGTATGGGATGTTGGGTTGATGTCTAGGGCATCATCCATATCGGTAAAAATTGCAATTAATTCAGTCTGGAGTGTAGAGGCTCCATCTGATACACGCAGGCCAAATGAGTGTTCTCGGCATACGACTGCAGTACCTGCTTTATTGTTATTCACAGAGCCGTCTGTATAGTAGGTTGATGAGGTGGGGGAGGTGAGGGAGGCAATTTGCATTAAGCTCTCTTGGCGTAATTGTTGTACGGGAGTGAGGGCTTTAGACTCTGGGCTGCTGGCATGGGGGTTTCATAGGTAGAGGCAGACTGATGGGCGCCGCATTGGGGGCGGGGCTTGCAACAACGGAAACTCCCATAAAATAGAGGGGAGCCTTATGTAACTTCGACGAATCTTTATACTGATCATTGTCTTTTCGTTTTTTTTTTCTCTCTCTCTGTCTTGTTCTTGCGTTGCCTCCATGTTAATCCCCGTACACACTAGGCATCGAGTTGCGTTGAAAATCACCATGTCACTGCATCAGCCTCGCATGATGGTGACAGGCAAGCAGCGTGGAGTCATCCTTGTATGTGCTGCCCTCGCGCAGCGATGACGACTGACGTTGGCCTTGACAATCCAATGGTGCCACTTGTACAAATTTTGTGGGTAATTCACTGTCAGATTTTGAAAACTGTACAGTACTGAACGTAGGCAAGACCATGGGAGATATTACATACAACTTAGGTAACAAAGTAATTAGTAAATCGGAATGCGAGAGAGATCTAGGAGTTATGGTTAGTAAGACCTCAACCTAGGCACCAGTGTATTAATGCTAGAAATAAAGCAAATAGGCTCCTACGATTTATATCGAGGAGCATTTTGCAACTTTATCTAGCATTAATAAGGCCACATTTAGACTACGCCGTGCAATTTTGGTGTCCGTACTATTGAATGGATATAAAGTCGCCTGAAAACGTACAGAGAATAATGACAAAAATGATACATGATGTTCGGAACCTGCCACATGAAGACAGACTAAAAAAGACTAAATCTGCACCGACTAGGAAGACGTAGAGTATTGGGAGACTTAATTGAGGTGTTTAAGTGAAGGAAGGGAATAAGTAAAGGAGATATTAGCAAGGTACAGAACTTAAAGTGGGCATACAGGATAGAACTAGAAGTAATGGTTTCAAACTGGAAAAATTCCGTTATAAGAACAAGAAGAGAGGATAACTGCAGTAGGCCGGTTGGCCCATGCTAGGCAGCTCCTAGAAGAGTAACTGAACTACTAGAATGATATAAGGATAGCAAAGAAGATATGAAGTGCTATGAAAAGGATGCAAAGCCACTGCACTGTATTTTTCTGCCACTGAACTGTGTGATATAAGCTGCAAAAAGACAAAAACCTAGGCCAAGTTAGGCAACAAAAGTATAGTGTGTAGTTCACACTTTAAATCCATAAAGATTTTAGTTCATTCTCAGCATACAGTAATTGTCATAGCTCAGTGGCAGAGGACGACTGTACTAGGGTTCAACATCCCTTCCACAGAACTTCATTATTAGCGCCATGATGATGATCTGTTACAGCTCAACATTCAAGATGGCAAGTCTACGCCTAGATAAAATGACCTGAGTATAGCTGACGCCTAGTGATGTAGTGGGTGAAGGCACTGCGGCAGGATGGGGCCAGTCAGGGTTTAGATCTGAGGCACAGTTGAGGTTTGCTGATTACATTGCCATTCAGGATGCTGGCCAGCCTTCCCCTAACCCCACTGTGGCAGGGAATAAATATACTGTATGCGATGTATCTTATGGACATCCAGCTGATTTCAAGTACTGTGTTTTGGTGGCAAAGCTGGGCTGCAATGCTATAAAAATATATATATATATATATATATATATATATATATATATATATATATATATATATATATATATATATGCCTGTCACCCCTTATAACAATACTTAAGACTGAAAATCATTGAGGATCAGCTAAGTTAAACTACTGCTTTCTCAAAACAAAAGGTGTCAGTCAGAAAGGTAGTCCCACAAGAGGTGAGGCGAGGTGTTAATGAGAGGTATTCCCGGGGGTGGGGTGGGGTGGGGTGGAGGCAGGTGTGAGAACATAAGAACATAAGAAGAGAGGATAACTGCAGTAGGCCGGTTGACCCATGCTAGGCAGCTCCTAGAAGAGTAACTGAACTACTAGAATAAGATAAGGACAGCAAAGAAGAAGGCTCTCCCCCGCCCTCCAAACCCTCCAGCCGAAGCCGGCAGGAAAAAGTCAGAAAGAACACCACGCCGTATAGAAAAACTGGCGTGGACATTTCACAGGAAAGTGTGAAAGGAGAATAGAGACTATCATAGTGTAACCTGAAAAGAAAATTTTTTTGAATTAGTATTGGTTATAAGATTTTCTTTATTCTATATCCACCCCTTATTAGTCATATGCTTATCTAGCCTATGCTTGAAACTCTCAATGGAAGAGGCAGCAACTACTTTACTAGGTAGCTTATTCCATTCGTCTACTACTCTATTACCAAACCAATTTCTACCGATTTCCTTACTGAAACGGAATTTTTCTAGTTTGAAACCATTATTTCTAGTTCTATCCTGTATGCTCACTTTAAGTACCTTGCTAATATCTCCCTTATTTATACCCTTCATCCACTTAAACACCTCAATTAAGTCTCCCCTTACTCTACGCCTCTCTAGCGAATGCAGACTTAGTCTTTTCAGTCTGTCTTCATATGACAGGTTCCGGACGTCATGTATCATTTTTGTCATTCTTCTCTGTACATTTTCTAACGAATTAATATCCATTCTATAGTAAGGACACCAGAATTGTATAGTAAGGACACCAGAATTCTATAGTAAGGAGGCTGAACCCCATGTGATTATAGTGCTACAGGCTGTCTATTAATATCTATATTTATTTATCTATCTAGCTATTCTTAAACCTATCTATCTATCTACCTATCCATGTCTATCTATCTGTCTATATATCTATCTGTAGTTCTATAACATTTTCTCCTCTCTCTCCCCCACAATCTCTCCCCACTTCCCTTCCCTAGCTTCCTCCCCACCTCTACCTCCCATTTTGTCTTCCACTCCCTCCACTTCACCTCTCTCCCCCCCCCTCCCTCTCTATCCCTCCTTCCTCCTCAACTATAGTCGGATTCCCGCCTGTTTGCGGCGGGGGTGTGGCCAGCACCTGTGGGCAATGGTGCCACGTTTCCCCAACTTGCGATGTGAAACGGAAGCTATTTATGTACAAGGCATCACAAATTCGATAAATTCAGATGAATAAAACTTACACTTGTGTATTTTGATGGATGAATCAACAGTAATCTTATTATGCATAAAATATTTATACAGTAACACAGAAACATGGCACACATATTGTACAGTGTTGCTAAAAGATATTGTAGTCACTTTTATTGGTTTTTAGCGTAGTTTTAGGGTGGGTAATAATATCACAGTTATGGATATAAGATAATGAGCCTGAAAAAAGAAGAAATATGCCAATATCCAAAGTAAAAGAAATAATTCATGTAATTCTTGTGAGTGGCAATACTTACACATCCATCTGGCCTAAAATAAATGTCCCAAGGGAGAATGAGGAGATTCAATGTCCCAAGAGAGAGAGAGAGAGAGAGAGAGAGAGAGGGAGAGGGAGAGAGAGAGAGAGAGAGAGGGAGAGGGAGAGAGAGAGAGAGAGAGAGGGAGAGGGAGAGAGAGAGAGAGAGAGGCATGCATTGAATGCATTGTCGGCATCACTTAATATAACAAAACCAAATTAACAAATGAAAGCACAATTATAAATAACTTATAAAAGAATCAAAAGTACTCAGGGTGGCTCACATTTCCCGCCAGGAGAGAGAGAGAGAGAGAGAGAGAGGGGGAGGGGGGAGAGAGAGAGAGAGGTCTGTCACTGCCTTCTTTGTATTCATTTGTTCCTTTGTACATACTGCACACACTGATATACATTGTTCCTATTGATGCACATATATCTATACACGTAATTTCTCTCTCTCTCTCTCTCTCTCTTCTAATACTGACCACGTGGTAGGTGAATCCAGCCCCCCCTTCCCCTCTCCTCCCTTCTTAATCCCTCCTGGGTGTCTCAGGTCAAATCCCCCTTCACACTTCCCCTCCCCCCTGGACCACTACGTCGGGGTGTATGAATCAGTAACGTAACAAACCTCTCAGCAGACAGTAACTTTGACACTCCATCTACTACTAAATATGACAAAACCAAATTAACAAATGAAAGCACAATTATAAATAACTTATAAAAGAATCAAAAGTACTCAGGGTGGCTCACATTTCCCGCCAGGAGAGAGAGAGAGAGAGAGAGAGAGAGAGAGAGAGAGAGAGAGAGAGAGAGATAACGGTATAGAAAACGTGGCAACACTGTACACCGGTGCGGGCCGCGCCACGGCCGCGAGCGCGCGCGAGTCCTACTATACCCCCTTCCAAACACCCCCAGGGCCTCCCCCCACCCAACACCCCAGGGGAGGAAGACCGCCCCTGAGATTTACCTGATAACCCACGTGTACCTTGCCTACCTCACCTGTTTTACCTGTGTGTGTGTGTGTGTGTGTGTGTGAAGAAAATGTATGTGTAATTCATCATATGTACACTATTACAATATGCCTGTGTGTACGCCTTTGTGTGTATACGTGTGCGTCTACAAATATGTGCGAATATCCTAAGCAATAATAATATTCCCTTGTGAGTTGCCAAAATAATATTACTACAACAATATCAACGTTAATTTACAGTAATGGGATTTATGGAGAAACAAACCCGCTACATAAATACATAAAGCGCTACATACATTTACAAATCTAGCTGAAAGACTTAAACGCATTATTATTATTATTATTATTAAAGTATTTGTTTAGATTTTACTGCTTAATTCTGTCTGTCTGTCTGTCTGTCTGTCTGTCTCTGTCTCTGTCTCTCTCTCTCTCTCTCTCTCTCTCTCTCTCTGTTAACCCAGTATTTCTTTTATCTGTTTCTCTGAATTGGTCATGTTCTCTCTCTCTCTCTCTCTCTCCCCCCCCCTCTCTCTCTCTCTCTCTCTCTCTCTCTCTCTCTCTCTCTGTTAACCCAGTATTTCTTTTATCTGTTTCTCTGAATTGGTCATGTTCTCTCTCTCTCTCTCTCTCTCTCTCTCTCTCTCTCTCTCTCTCTCTCTCTCTCTCAAAACTTTACAATCTCAACACCTTCAGTCTTTTCACCTCCAAGTAATTTGTCTTCCCTAGGGTCATTTTCGCTTCACCCCCCCTATAAATCTTGCCCTCCTACAGGGTCCCCTTCAGCGTCTCAGGCGGAACAAAGGTCAGGGGAGGCATAACAAAGGTCAAATGAGGTCTTATCTACGTTTAAACTCCGGGATTAGGACAGTGGGGGTGGTGGTGGTCGGGTCTAAAGTAATAATGAAATAGATCATCTAAAGTAATACTGAAACTTTATCTAGCATTAGTAAGGCCACATAGATCATCTAAAGTAATACTGAAACTTTATCTAGCATTAGTAAGGCCACATAGATCATCTAAAGTAATACTGAAACTTTATCTAGCATTAGTAAGGCCACATAGATCATCTAAAGTAATACTGAAACTTTATCTAGCATTAGTAAGGCCACATAGATCATCTAAAGTAATACTGAAACTTTATCTAGCATTAGTAAGGCCACATTTAGACTACGCAGTACAATTCTGGTGTCCTTACTATAGAATGGATATTAATTCGTTAGAAAATGTACAGAGAAGAATGACAAAAATGATACATGACGTCCGGAACCTGTCATATGAAGACAGACTGAAAAGACTAAGTCTGCATTCGCTAGAGAGGCGTAGAGTAAGGGGAGACTTAATTGAGGTGTTTAAGTGGATGAAGGGTATAAATAAGGGCGATATTAGCAAAGGTATTTAAAGTGAGCATACAGTACAGAACTAGAAATAATGGTTTCAAACTAGAAAAATTCCGTTTCAGTAGGGAAATAGGTAGAAATTGGTTTGGTAATAGAGTAGTAGACGAATGGATTAAGCTACCTAGTAAAGTAGTTGCTGCCTCTTCCATTGAGAGTTTCAAGCATAGGCTAGATAAGCATATGACTAATAAGGGGTGGATATAGAAAAAAGAAAATCTTATAACCAATACTAATTCATAATTTTCCCTTTTCAGGTTACACTGTGATAGTCTCTATTCTCCTTTCACACTTTCCTGTAAAATGTCCACGCCAGTTTTTCTATACGTCGTGGTGTTATTTCTGACTTTTTCCTGCCGGCTTCGGCTGGAGGGTTTGGAGGGCGGGGGAGAGCCTTCTTCTTTGCTATCCTTATCTCATTCTAGTAGTTCAGTTACTCTTCTAGGAGCTGCCTAGCATGTTCTTATGTGAATGCTAAATGGTTCACGGTACTTGTCTCTCTCTCTCTCTCTCTCTCTCTGATGGTTTAGGCCTGTCACCCATTTTTCTTTACATCTCAGGTACACAAAAGGAAAATAGAGTCTGTGTAACATTCCTTTCATTTCTGGGTGCTGACCGGATGGGGGAGGGATTAGAGAGGTGGGAGAGGGATTAGGAGGGTGGGGGGAGGGAAGGAGAGGAGGAGGAACATAAGAACATAAGAAGAGAGGATAACTGCAGTAGGCCGGTTGGCCCATGCTAGGCAGGAAGTGGAGTGAAGGTGGGGTAGTGGAGGGAAGGTGGGGTAGTGGAGGGAAGGAGGCAAAATGGAGGGATAGTGAAATGGAAGGGTGTGAGAGAGAAGGGTAGGTGAGAAAGGGAGGTTTGGGAGGAGGTGAAAGGAAGAAAAAGAAAGAAATGGAGAATGGAATAATGAGAGAGAGAGAGAGAGAGAGAGAGAGAGAGAGAGAGAGAGAGAGAGAGATTATGGAGACGAATGAGAACAGCAAACCAAATTACCGAAGGAAGAAAGGATGGATGAAAGAGGGAGACGAAAAGAAAAGAAAAGAATGAAGAGAAAGGAAGGAAGGAGAAAGTGAAGGAGAGAGAGAGGCCAAGGAGGAGGAGGAGGAGAGAGATTAAGACAACAAGAGGGATTAAGGGAGGGAGAGGGAGGTATGGAGGAGGGAGAGGGGGAGGGAAGAGAGGAGGGAAAAAAAATTAAGAAATAGCCAGAGTATAAACGAAGAAGGAAGAAGTGAGAAACAATGAAGAAAGGTAGATTAATAGACAAATAGTTATACACAGATAGATAGATAGATAGATATATGGACTGACTGAGAGAGAGAGAGAGAGAGAGAGAGAGAGACGAAAGAACAATCCATCTTCTATCTATCTATCTATCTATTGCCAGACGCCTCAATCCCGTTTGGGGTGGCCACAAACAAATCGCCTCCAAGTCGCCCTGTCCCCCGCCATTTCACTGCCCTGCTCCCAACTCACACCCCCCTCTCTCATATACCTCTCCACCCCATCCCTCCATCTCATCCTCGGTCTCCCCCTCCCTCTTCCACCCTCCACCTTACTCATATATCCATCTTATACCAAAAAATCCAAATTGCATCTCTCTCTCTCTCTCTCTCTCTCTCTCTCTCTCTCTCTCTCTCTCTCTCTCTCTCAATACCGCAAAGGAGGAGGTTGAACTGTTTGCTCGACATGTGAGTTTTATTGCGGGTTGAAGGATATTGACGAGTTTGTGTGTGTGTGTGTGTGTGTGTGTGTGTGTGTGTGTGTGTGTGGCTGATCTGATGGATGGTGAAGAGATGGAAGGCTGGATGGTCATGTAACGACTGATGCATTAGAGAAACCGCAGATGCAGACAGAGATCGAGTTGGTTTATGTCTGTATGTTTATGTATGTATGTATGGATAGATGGAATAGAAAAATATTTACTAGTCAATTTTCCACCTGATTTTTACCTGTGTGTACGTATGGATGTCTGCACGTATTTATATGCATGTCTGTATGTACATAAGAACATAAGAAGAGAGGATAACTGCAGTAGGCCGGTTGGCCCATGCTAGGCAGCTCCTAGAAGAGTAACTGAACTACTAGAATGAGATAAGGATAGCAAAGAAGAAGGCTCTCCCCCGCCCTCCAAACCCTCCAGTCGAAGCCGGCAGGAAAAAGTCAGAAAGAACACCACGCAGTATAGAAAAACTGACGTGGACATTTTACAGGAAAGTGTGAAAGGAGAATAGAGACTATCATAGTGTAACCTGAAAAGGAAAAATTATGAATTAACATTGGTTATAAGTTTTTCTTTTTTCTATATCCACCCCTTATTAGTCATATGCTTATCCAGCCCATGCTTGAAACTCTCAATGGAAGAGGCAGCAACCACTCCACTAGGTAGCCTACTCCACTCGTCCACCACTCCATTAGCAAACCAACCTCTACCTATTTCCCCACCGAAACGGAACCTGTCTAGCTTGAAACCACCATTTCCAGTTCCATCCTGTATGCTCACCTCAAGCACCCTGCCGACATCTCCCCTATTTACACCCTTCATCCACTCAAACACCTCAATCAAGTCCCCCCCCACTCCACGCCTCTCCAGCGAATGCAGACCCAGTCTCCTCAGTCCGCCCCCACATGACAGGTTCCGGACGTCATGCATCATTCCTGTCACTCCTCTCTGCACATTTTCCAACGAATCAACATCCACTCCACAGCAAGGACACCAAAACTGCACTGCGCAGTCCAAATGTGGCCCTACTAATGCTAGTTAAGAACAGGGTAGAGACTGGTTTTGCAATAGAGTAGTAGATGAATGGAATAAGCTACCTAGTAAAGTAGTTGCTGCCTCTTCCATTGAGAGTTTCAAGCATAAGCTAGATGAGTATATGACAAACAAGGGGTGGGTATAGAAAAAAAATCTCATAACCAGTACTAATTCATTCTTTTCCCTTCTCAGGTTACACTATAATAGTCTCTATTCTCCTTTCACACTTTCCTGTAAAATGTCCACGCCAGTTTTTCTATACGGCGTGGTGTTCTTTCTGACTTTTTCCTGCCGGCTTCGGCTGGAGGGTTTGGAGGGCGGGGGAGAGCCTTCTTCTTTGCTATCCTTATCTCATTCTAGTAGTTCAGTTACTCTTCTAGGAGCTGCCTAGCATGGCCAACCGGCCTACTGCAGTTATCCTCTCTTATGTTAATCTCCAGCACAACTTCCCACCAACAACTCTGAGAGAGAGAGAGAGAGAGAGATTCTGCACATTTATAGCCTCGTTTTTTGGAGAGGAAGACGAGAAAGAAAACTCTCTCTCTCTCTCTCTCTCTCTCTCTCTCTCTCTCTCTCTCTACTCTCTCTCTCTCTCTCTCATTATTTGTCTTGTCATTCTATCTTTTAGCATTGTGTTTGCCTCCTCCCCCTCCTCTCTCTCTCTCTCTCTCTCTCTCTCTCTCTCTCTCTCTCCTTCATATCATACATCTCCACATGTCTCCACTTTGGCACTAAGACCCACCGTCCATACTGAATACACAAAGGAGTATAAAGGAAAGCAAACAGCAACAGACCTTATCGTCCTTTCGAGGCTGTTTGTTAGAGAATAGACTATGACTACGAGATCTAACTCTACATGCTGAAGGGTAAAGATAGTAAAGCAAGAAGGTTCACCCCGCCTCCAAACCCTCCAGTCAAAACTGGCAGGAAAAAGTGAGAAAAACCACCAAGTAGCATGGAATAACTGATATGGAAATTTCATAGGAAAGACTGAAAAGGAAAAGTTACATCTATAATACTGTATCAATTTCATCTATAAGGTACCACGCTAGGGCTGTCTCATACAGGACCGGTGTATTGGTATTAGCGGGGGTATTTTACTGTTAGGAAGCTTCCTAACACCTCTTCCTGACCGATTTATTTCTGCTTCTGCTCCGTTACTATATTCTACTCATGCAATCGATGACGATATGAAGACATAGGAAGCCAACCAGGGGATAGTAATGAGTCGTTTGGAGAATAAATCGGTAAGGAGGAGGGAAAAACACTGTTGGGAGGAGACTGGTATGTAGGGAGTGTACGGTTTCTATAGGGTCACACACACACACACACACACACGCACACACACACACACACACACACACACACACACACACACACCAGAATATATTGTCCCTTGAGAATTAGCCTCCCTCCTCAGGTCACACACACTCTTGGCTGCCTTTCATTTTAACTTCCTTCTTCCTTATGTATTATGAAACTTATCTCTACATCAAATCCTTTATCAATACCCCTCTTATGTTTCCTTTTTTCGCTAGCTCGCTCGCTCGAGAGAGAGGGAGAGAGAGAGACAGACAGACAGAGACAGAGACAGACAGAGATGAGTTGAAGGGGAGAGGCTGGTGCAGTACATTTAAGGTTATTAAATACGGCGATGAATTACGGATGACTTGATGAGCCTTATGATGGGAAACTGACTGCATAAGTACAGCATGATAAATACAGTATTTTCCTTTGTATTTCAAGACCATGAAAAAAGAGATTATAAAATATAATGAAAACACATCACAACAAAATGTTACAAAAAACGTACATACATACATACATAGAGAGAGAGAGAGAGTAGCACCAGACAGGTGAAGATGTCTTTCCAGATTAGACGATACACCTGTACTGGTCATCAAATGGACTCCTAACCTCACTCACGCACCTCCCACCCCACCAGCCACCAATCACAGACATTTCAGTGGGAAGAGAGTAGGATGAGCTTCTCCGCCACCTCTCGCTGTCGCGACTATAGTGACATGGAGATGTCTTTGCTAGGGCAACTCCAGTGCCTTCTAATTTATTGCTGGTGTTTCCATTTTCTCTCTAATGAAGTAGTAGACCTCTGGTAACATTATGTACTGAGTGTTTTTACATACTTCTCCTCTGAAAGGATTATTAGCTATTAACTTAAAGTAACTTCAAGAAAGCTGTCAATATGTGGGGAAAAGATAGTTTTTCTTTAAGACATTGGAACAAATGCGACAGTAATGATGTCAATTTATTTCTGATGACATAAAACATCAAATCTAGGAAAGTTTGTGGTGACATTATGGGGAAATATTCCAAGTGTTTGCCCCCCCCCCCTAGCAAATTTCCTGGATACGCCACTGGCTCACCCCCCTTTCTCTCACATACCTCCATCCCATCCTTCCATCTCATCTTAGGCCTCCCCTCCCTCTCCTCCCCCCCTCCACCTCACTCACATACACTCTCCTCGCTTGTCTCTCGCTCTCCATCCTCTCCACATGGCCAAACCACCTCAGTGTATTTTCTCCTAACGCTTTCTATCACGTTCACACTAACACCATAACGCTCCTGCACTTCCTCGTTTGTCAGTCTGTCTTTCCTTTTAACTGCACATGCTCCTCTCAATAATCCTCTCTCCATCTCCCACCCTCGGCGAAACATATTTCTCATTTACAATGAGCCTGATATGGTATGGGTAACAAGACAGCCAGGCACCGCGGAGCTGGGCATCACACCTACACACTCCCCACCCGACATTAGGTGACTGAAGGCGAGCCGCGAGGGAGGGGGTAAGGTAACCGTTGGTGTGGCAGGTGCGATCATGCGAGTGTAGACGGCTTGGCGCCATCGGCTAACCCTCGGAGATGTACATTCCACCTTCGCAAGAGCGACACTGAGGCTCACTGACTCTGGGCTGCTGGCAAGGGTGTTTTATAGGTAGAGGCAGACTGATGGGCGCCACATTGGGGGCGGGGCTTGCAACAAGGGAAACTCCCATAAAATAGAGGGGAGCCTTATGTAACTTCGACGAATCTTTATACTGATCATTGTCTTTTCGTTTTTTTCTCTCTCTCTGTCTTGTTCTTGCGTTGCCTCCATGTTAAGCCCCGTACACACTGGGCATCAAGTTGTTGAAAATCACCATGTCACTGCATCAGCCTCGCGTGATGGTGACAGGCAAGCAGCGTGGAGTCAACCTTGTATGTGCTGCCCTCGCGCGGCGATGACGACTGACGTTGGCCTTGACAATCCAATGGTGCCACTTGTACAAATTTTGTGGGTAATTCACTGTCAGATTTTGAAAACTGTACAGTACTGAACGTAGGCAAGACCATGGGAGATACTACATACAACTTAGATAACAAAGTAATTAGTGAATCGGAATGCGAGAGAGATCTAGGAGTTATGGTTAGTAAGACCTCAACCTAGGCAGAAGTGTATTAATGCTAGAAATAAAGCAAATAGGCTCCTACGATTTCTTTCGAGGAGCAATTTGGCAACTTTAGCACTAATAAGGCCACATTTAGACTACGCCGTGCAATTTTGGTGTCCGTACTATTGAATGGATATAAAGTCGCTTGAAAAATTACAGAGAATAATGACAAAAATGATACATGATGTTCGGAACCTGTCACATGAAGACAGACTAAAAAGACTAAATCTGCACCGACTAGGAAGACGTAGAGTAATGGGAGACTTAATTGAGGTGTTTAAGTGAAGGAAGGGAATAAGTAAAGGAGATATTAGCAAGGTACAGACCTTAAAGTGGGCATACAGGATAGAACTAGAAGTAATGGTTTCAAACTGGAAAAATTCCGTTATAAGAACATAAGAAGAGAGGATAACTGCAGTAGGCCGGTTGGCCCATACTAGGCAGCTCCTAGAAGAGTAACTGAACTACTAGAATAATATAAGGATAGCAAAGAAGATATGAAGTGCTATGAAAAGGATGCAAAGCCACTGCACTGTATTTTTCTGCCACTGAACTGTGTGATATAAGCTGCAAAAAGACAAAAACCTAGGCCAAGTTAGGGCAACAAAAGTATAGTGTGTAGTTCACACTTTAAATCCATAAAGATTTTAGTTCATTCTCAGCATGCAGTAATTGCCATAGCTCAGTGGCAGAGGACGACTGTACTAGGGTTCAACATCCCTTCCACAGAACTTCATTATTAGCGCCATGATGATGATCTGTTACAGCTCAACATTCAAGATGGCAAGTCTACGCCTAGATAAAATGACCTGAGTATAGCTGACGCCTAGTGATGTAGTGGGTGAAGGCACTGCGGCAGGATGGGGCCAGTCAGGGCTTAGATCTGAGGCACAGTTGAGGTTTGCTGATTACATTGCCATTCAGGATGCTGGCCAGCCTTCCCCTAACCCCACTGTGGCAGGGAATAAATATACTGTATGCGATGTATCTTATGGACATCCAGCTGATTTCAAGTACTGTGTTTTGGTGGCAAAGCTGGGCTGCAATCCTATTAAAATATATATATATATATATATATATATATATATATATATATATATATATATATATATTTATATGCATGTCACCCCTTATAAGAATACTTAAGACTGAAAATCACTGAGGATCAGCTAAGTTAAACTACTGCTTTCTCAAAACAAAAGGTGTCAGTCAGAAAGGTAGTCCCACAAGAGGTGAGGCGAGGTGTTAATGAGAGGTATTCCCGGGGGTGGGGTGGGGTGGGGTGGGGTGGAGGCAGGTGTGAGGTAAGGTGTGAGGCTGAACCCCATGTGATTATAGTGCTCCAGGCTGTCTATTAATATCTATATTTATTTATCTATCTAGCTATTTTTAAACCTATCTCTCTAACCATCTACCTATCCATGTCTACCTATCTGTATATCTATCTGTAGTTCTATAACATTTTCTCCTTCTCTCTCTCCCCCACAATCTCTCCCCACTTCCCTTCCCTAGCTTCCTCCCCACCTCTACCTCCCATTTTGTCTTCCACTCCCTCCACTTCACCTCTCTCCCCCCCCTCCCTCTCTATCCCTCCTTCCTTCTCAACTACCCCCTTCCAAACACCCCCAGGGCCTCCCCCCACCCAACACCCCAGAGGAGGAAGACCGCCCCTGAGATTTACCTGATAACCCACGTGTACCTTGCCTACCTCACCTGTTTTACCTGTGTGTGTGTGTGTGTGTGTGTGTGTGTGTGTGTGTGTGTGTGTGTGTGAAGAAAATGTATGTGTAATTCATCATACGTACACTATTACAATATGCCTATGTGTACGCCTTTGTGTGTATACGTGTGCGTCTACAAATATGTGCGAATATCCTAAGCAATAATAATATTCCCTTGTGAGTTGCCAAAATAATATTACTACAACAATATCAACGTTAATTTACAGTAATGGGATTTATGGAGAAACAAACCCGCTACATAAATACATAAAGCGCTACATACATTTACAAATCTAGCTGAAAGACTTAAACGCATTATTATTATTATTATTATTATTATTATTAGAGTATTTGTTTAGATTTTACTGCTTAATTCTCTGTCTCTCTGTCTGTCTGTCTGTCTGTCTGTCTCTCTCTCTCTCTCTCTCTCTCTCTCTCTCTCTCTCTCTCTCACTTCCTGATAACCCATGTTCACCTGTGGCTTCGTCAGCAGGTTAAAGTCTTTTGCTTCCTCTCTCTCTCTCTCTCTCTCTCTCTCTCTCTCACACACACACACACACACACTCACACACACACACACACACAGATGAGGCCCCAGATAAGGTCCACCACTTCACACTCATTGTTTGTTTTCACGTCCACACCAATGACCTTCTCTCTCTCTCTCTCTCTCTCTGTTAACACAGTATTTCTTTTATCTGTTTCTCTGAATTGGTCATGTTCTCTCTCTCTCTCTCTCTCTCTCTCTCTCTCTCTCTCTCTCTCTCTCTCTCTCAAAACTTTACAATCTCAACACCTTCAGTCTTTTCACCTCCAAGTAATTTGTCTTCCCTAGGGTCATTTTCGCTTCACCCCCCCTATAAATCTTGCCCTCCTACAGCGTCCCCTTCAGCGTCTCAGGCGGAACAAAGGTCAGGGGAGGCGTAACAAAGGTCAAATGAGGTCTTATCTACGTTTAAACTCCGGGATTAGGACAGTGAGGGTGGTGGTGGTCGGGTCTAAAGTAATAATGAAATAGATCATCTAAACTAATAATGAAACTTTATCTAGCATTAGTAAGGCCACATAGATCATCTAAAGTAATACTGAAACTTTATCTAGCATTAGTAAGGCCACATTTAGACTACGCAGTACAATTCTGGTGTCCTTACTATAGAATGGATATTAATTCGTTAGAAAATGTACAGAGAGAAGAATGACAAAAATGATACATGACGTCCGGAACCTGTCATATGAAGACAGACTGAAAAGACTAAGTCTGCATTCGCTAGAGAGGCGTAGAGTAAGGGGAGACTTAATTGAGGTGTTTAAGTGGATGAAGGGTATAAATAAGGGAGATATTAGCAAGGTACTTAAAGTGAGCATACAGGATAGAACTAGAAATAATGGTTTCAAACTAGAAAAATTCCGTTTCAGTAAGGAAATCGGTAGAAATTGGTTTGGTAATAGAGTAGTAGACGAATGGAATAAGAGTAAAGTAGTTGCTGCCTCTTCCATTGAGAGTTTCAAGCATAGGCTAGATAAGCATATGACAAATAAGGGGTGGGTATAGAAAAAAGAAAATCTTATAACCAATACTATAGTCTCACCAATCTTAAACCCAGGTTTGGGTGGGGTCTGGCGCTGGGTGCAGCCATGCCATACTTCCTAAACGAGCGATGAGTAGATTCTGTTATATATGTAATAGGCATCACAGATAGGTACACACATACTAATACAATATAAACGTAAGTATTCTAGCATATCAAAGGAAGGTAAACGTGTAATGTATATGGCTCTTGTACATCAATAAAGAAACGTGGCATACATATTTTACAGTGGTGCTGAAAAAAATGTAGTTACTTTTACCGACTTTCACGGTAGTTCTAAGTTGGGTAAGTAATGTAACAATTACGTTTATAATATAATTTGAAGGAATCAGTAGAACATACGCTATTTTCTTAATAGAAATAAATAAGTTAAAACACTCACGAGCGGCAACACCAGGCCCATACTGGGAGTTAATCCATTGGGGGAGATTTAAGCTTCTGTCAGGTGCTTCCACTATTCACTTTCTATGTTGATGCAGACACAATGGCAGCTACGCCAACTCGCTCGCATCTACATAGTCAAGCCAAAGAAATGGCCTTCAACGTAAGCCAGTATTTTCTGCAGGAGAAGCAGTACGGAGGAATTTTCGATGATGTGTCAAGGGCAATTCATCGAACAGCTGCAGCAACAGGACTTAGCAAGAGCAGGATTGAAGCAATACGCAGAGAAGCAAGAGATAATGAAGAAAACAACTCTCCAGAGTTTACGTCTCCCAAGAAAATCACTCTCACCTCTTCTGATGAGGAGGATTCATGATAATTTCTTACATGCTGTAAGAGAAGAGGAATAGGCCTATCGGGGAAACCTCTTAAAAAAAAAAAAAACGCGCCGTGACTTTTACCTCTTGGGTGGTGTGGAAAGAAAGTCTAAGTTTTAATATGTAGAGTGTAATTTAAAGGCTATAACCAGGTAAAAAATCATAAATTATATGAGAGAGATTGATTATATTTATAACTTAAACTAGTTTGTCTTTACACACACACACATACACAAACACACACACACACACACACACACACACACACACACACACAGAAGTGGGTGAAGTCATGTCAGGCCAGGTGGCGAGATGGGAGCGGACGAACTCTAACGGTGTCAGGTCAGCCACTAGCCAATGAGAGTATAGGAAACAAGGCAACGCTGTACGCCGGGAAATCCCCGGCTAGACTCCACCCAAACCTAGGTTTTAGATTGGTGAGACTATAATTCATAATTTTTCCTTCTCAGGTTACACTATGATAGTCTCTATTCTCCTTTCACACTTTCCTGTAAAATGTCCACGCCAGTTTTTCTATACGGCGTGGTGTTCTTTCTGACTTTTTCCTGCCGGCTTCGGCTGGAGGGTTTGGAGGGCGGGGGAGAGCCTTCTTCTTTGCTCTCCTTATCTCATTCTAGTAGTTCAGTTACTCTTCTAGGAGCTGCCTAGCATGGGCCAACCGGCCTACTGCAGTTATCCTCTCTTCTTATGTTCTTATGTGAATGCTAAATGGTTCACGGTACTTGTCTCTCTCTCTCTCTCTCTCTCTCTCTCTCTCTCTCTCTGATGGTTTAGGCCTGTCACCCATTTTCTTTACATCTCAGGTACACAAAAGGAAAATAGAGTCTGTGTAACATTCCTTTCATTTCTGGGTACTGACCGGGTGGGGGAGGGATTAGGGAGGTGGGGGAGGGATTAGGAGGGTGGGGGGAGGGAAGGAGAGGAGGAGGAAGTGGAGGGAAGAAGGGGTAGTGGAGGGAAGGAGGCAAAATGGAGGGATAGTGAAATGGAAGGGTGTGAGAGAGAAGGGTAGGTGAGAAAGGGAGGTTTGGGAGGAGGTGAAAGGAAGAAAAAGAAAGAAATGGAGAATGGAATAATGAGAGAGAGAGAGAGAGAGAGAGAGAGAGAGAGAGAGAGAGAGAGAGAGATTATGAAGACGAATGAGAACAGCAAACCAAATTACCGAAGGAAGAAAGGATGGATGAAAGAGGGAGACGAAAAGAAAAGAAAAGAAAAGAATGAAGAGAAAGGAAGGAAGGAGAACGTGAAGGAGAGAGAGAGGCCAAGGAGGAGGAGGAGAGAGATTAAGACAACAAGAGGGATTAAGGGAGGGAGAGGGAGGTATGGAGGAGGGAGAGGGGGAGGGAAGAGAGGAGGGAAAAAAAATTAAGAAATAGCCAGAGTATAAACGAAGAAGGAAGAAGTGAGAAACAATGAAGAAAGGTAGATTAATAGACAAATAGTTATACACAGATAGATAGATAGATAGATACATGGACTGACTGAGAGAGAGAGAGAGAGAGAGAGAGAGAGAGAGAGAGAGAGAGAGAGAGAGAGAGAGAGACGAAAGAACAATCCATCTTATACCAAAAAATCCAAATTGCATCTCTGTCTCTCTCTCTGTCTCTATCTCTGTCTCTGTCTCTCTCTCTCTCTCTCTCTCTCTCTCTCTCTCTCTCTCTCTCTCTCTCTCTCTCTCTCTCTCTCTCTCAATACCGCAAAGGAGGAGGTTGAACTGTTTGCTCGACATGTGAGTTTTATTGCGGGTTGAAGGATATTGACGAGTTTGTGTGTGTGTGTGTGTGTGTGTGTGTGTGTGTGTGTGTGTGTGGCTGATCTAATGGATGGTGAAGAGATGGAAGGCTGGATGGTTATGTAAGGACTGATGCATTAGAGAGACCGCAGATGCGGACAGAGATCGAGTTGGTTTATGTCTGTATGTTTATGTATGTATGTATGGATAGATGGAATAGAAAAATATTTACTAGTCAATTTTCCACCTGATTTTTACCTGTCTGTAAGTGTGGATGTCTGCACGTATTTATATGCATGTATGTGTGTACATAAGAACATAAGAAGAGAGGATAACTGCAGTAGGCCGGTTGGCCCATGCTAGGCAGCTCCAGGAAGAGTAACTGAACTACTAGAATGAGATAAGGATAGCAAAGAAGAAGGCTCTCCCCCGCCCTCCAAACCCTCCAGCCGAAGCCGGCAGGAAAAAGTCAGAAAGAACACCACGCCGTATAGAAAAACTGGCGTGGACATTTTACAGGAAAGTGTGAAAGGAGAATAGAGACTATCATAGTGTAACCTGAAAAGAAAAAATTATGAATTAGTATTGGTTATAAGATTGTCTTTTTTTCTATATCCACCCCTTATTAGTCATATGCTTATCTAGCCTATGCTTGAAACTCTCAATGGAAGAGGCAGCAACCACTCCACTAGGTAGCCTACTCCACTCGTCCACCACTCCATTAGCAAACCAACCTCTACCTATTTCCCCACCGAAACGGAACCTTTCTAGCTTGAAACCACCATTTCCAGTTCCATCCTGTATGCTCACCTCAAGCACCCTGCCGACATCTCCCCTATTTACACCCTTCATCCACTCAAACACCTCAATCAAGTCCCCCCCCCCACTCCTGGGGGGCGATTCCACAGTAGTTTCCTCAGTCCGCCCCCACATGACAGGTTCCGGACGTCATGCATCGTTCCTGTCACTCCTCTCTGCACATTTTCCAACGAATCAACATCCACTCCACAACAAGGACACCAAAACTGCATTGCGCAGTCCAAATGTGGCCCTACTAATGCTAGTTAAGAACAGGGTAGAGACTGGTTTTGCAATAGAGTAGTAGATGAATGGAATAAGCTACCTAGTAAAGTAGTTGCTGCCTCTTCCATTGAGAGTTTCAAGCATAGGCTAGATGAGCATATGACAAATAAGGGGTGGGTATAGAAAAAAAATCTCATAACCAGTACTAATTCATTCGTTTCCCTTCTCAGGTTACACTATAAAAGTCTCTCTTTCTCCTTTCACACTTTCCTATAAACAGTCCACGCCAGTTTTTCTATACTACGTGGTGTTCTTTCTGACTTTCTTCCTGCCGGCTTCGGCTGGAGGGTTTGGAGGGCGGGGGAGAACGTTCTTCTTTGCTATCCTTATCTCATTCTATAGTCTGTCTCAGGAAAAACGAATGTAGAATATCGTCTGTTTTACGCCAAAGTCACTGTCAAAGGCCGAAGGCATCTGATTTAACGACCTGTGGGAATACAAGCTGGCCAGGGACAAGGCCTGAGGGCAAGAGGCGCGCACACACACACACACACACACACACACACACACACACACACACACACATATACACACACACACACACACACACACACACACACACACACACACACACACACACACACACACACACACAATCAATGAATGGGTATAAGTGACCCGCTATGCTCACAGGTCAATATGAACTGTGGTTCCTGTTTTTGGATGCAACTTTTTTTTTTTTTTTTGGTTACAAAGCGCTAAAAATAAACGAAAAATATTGGACCAGTTATTCGTTGTATATTTAGATTTAATAGCATATTATTCCTTTTATTTTATTTTATTTATTTTTTTTGTTGAGCTTGATTCGCCTGTCATCAAGAATTTGTAAGAAGGCATCTCAGGTCACAGCACCTCCTGACTGACTCTCTCTCTAAACCTCTGCTTCCGTCCTTTCTTGTCTCCCTCCTCCCTCCCCCATCTACCCTCTCTCTCTCTCTCTCTCTCTCTCTCTCTCTCTCTCTCTCTCTCTCTCTCTCTCGTGTGTGTGTGTGTGTGTGTGTGTGTGTGTGTGTGTGTGTGTGTGTGTGTGTGTGTGTGTGTGTGTGTGTGTGTGCAATCATTATCATGACTAATGGTATGCTTTGTATTGGAAAGTAAAGATGAGGAGAAATATTGTGGAATCTATGGCGAATATTCTGGCAGAAGAGTGTAGACATGTATGAAGGTGAACGTTAATTGGCCCACAGGGAATTAATGACAGTTCCACATGCTGAAGTCTCGAGGGGACTTCTTGTAGTTGTTCTCAATAAATATATTCCAATGTTTTATTTATTTTATAATACTTATATCACAGTTAAGTTATACTTTGCATTGACATTATTATTCACTACTACAGAACCTTGAAAGAGAGAGAGAGAGAGAGAGAGAGAGGGGGGGCTGGTCATTCCCAGGGGACAAGTGGTCACTCCTCACCTCTCTCTCTCTCTCTCTCTCTAGCATGCAGACCCACCCCCCCTGAACTCAAAACATCATCCTTCCTGCCTTCCTATCCATCCCCATCCCCTCTCTTCACCTAGCTTTTTGCCCACATACACAACATTTGCACACACACACACACACACACACACACACACACACACACACACACACACACACGTTTTTTTAAATAACTGACGACCTACCAAAAAATCTATCATTCTATCAGAATATATATATATATATATATATATATATATATATATATATATATATATATATATATATATATATATATATACAACTTAGAACTATAAAACTTATATGTAAACTTCAGGAAACTGGCAAATGAGGACCTCCCCTTAGAAAATTCCTTGGTGCGCCCCTGCTGGACACTGATAGATAAATAGAGGCTTCACATTGTTTTATTACTTAAGGGTCGTGTGTGTGTGTGTGTGTGTGTGTGTGTGTGTGTATGTTTTTTCATAGTGACGGGATGGGGGCAGGGGGATTCCACCAGTGAAGAAGGTTTAGATGAGGGAGACATGAATATCGAGTGATAGAGAGAGAGAGAGAGAGAGAGAGAGAGAGAGAGAGAGAGAGAGATTGTATTTTCAATGTAAATTTTAGAATATAATGAATATTTATAAAGGAAATGCTACTGTTGATCCTTCGATCAGTAATATTATTGTAAATCAGTTTATGTTTTTTCATAAAGAATAGTAATAAAACAATAAACTAAAATAAAATAATTTTTCTTCATCTTTCATGGCTTCCCAACCCCTCCCCACATTCCGACCCGGGCCACTCTCATCCTCCATCCCTCCTCATATGGACCGATATCAGGACACTGACAGATAAATAGAGGCTACACATTGTTTTATTATTTAAGCGTCGTGTGTGTGTGTGTGTGTGTGTGTGTGTGTGTGTGTGTGTAGAGGAAAGAAAACGGAAGAGGGAAGGAGGAAGGTTAAGAATCCCGAGGGGACCTCTTAATCCTTCACACGGTCACTCGTGTTCCGATTTTGGCAAAGGCTTTGTAAAATTCTCTCATTCATGTTTCCTGAGAAAGGGTATAGTAGTTCAGTTACTCTTCTAGGAGCTGCCTAGCATGGGCCAACCGGCCTACTGCAGTTGTCCTCTCTTATGTTAATCTCCAGCACAACTTCCCACCAACAACTCTGAGAGAGAGAGAGAGAGAGAGAGAGAGAGAGAGAGATTCTGCACATTTATAGCCTCGTTTTTTGGAGCGGAAGACGAGAAAGAAAACTCTCTCTCTCTCTCTCTCGCTCATTATTTCTGTCTTGTCATTCTATCTTTTAGCACTGTGTTTGCCTCCCCCCCTCCTCTCTCTCTCTCCTTCATATCATACATCTCCACATGTCTCCACTTTGGCACTAAGACCCACCGTCCATACTGAATACACAAAGGAGTACAAAGGAAAGCAAACAGCAACAGACCTTATCGTCCTTTCGAGGCTGTTTGTTACAGAATAGACTATGACTACGAGATCTAACTCTACATGCTGAAGGGTAAAGATAGTAAAGCAAGAAGGTTCACCCCGCCTCCAAACCCTCCAGTTAAAACTGGCAGGAAAAGGTGAGAAAAACCACCAAGTAGCATGGAATAACTGATATGGAAATTTCATAGGAAAGACTGAAAAGGAAAAGTTACATCTATAATACTGTATCAATTTCATCTATAAGGTACCACGCTAGGGCTGTCTCATACAGGACCGGTGTATTGGTATTAGCGGGGGTATTTTACTGTTAGGAAGCTTACTAACACCTCTTCCTGACCGATTTATTTCTGCTTCTGCTCCGTTACTATATTCTACTCATGCAATCTTATAAACGAAAGTCAGCACGGATTCAGGCAAGGACGATCCTGCCTCACAAATTTGTTGTCATTCTACTCGGAGGTCTATGAGGCAGTAGATAGCGATAAAGCTTACGATGTTATTTATCTGGACTTTAGTAAAGCTTTTGATAGAGTCCCACACGAAAGGTTAGTTAGAAAGGTTCGAGCACACGGTATAGACGGCGATATCTTAAAATGGATAGAATCCTGGCTGAAAGGACGAAAGCAGAGAGTATTAATAAATGGAACTAAGTCGGACTGGGGATTAGTAACTATAGTCGGCCTTGCGCCCGTTTGCGCGTGTGGTGTGGCCCGCACCTGTGTACAATGGTGCCACGTTTCCCCAACTTGCGATGTGAAACGGAAGCTATTTATGTACAAGGCATCACAAATTCGATAAATTCAGATGAATAAAACTTACACTTGTGTATTTTGATGGATGAATCAACAGTAATCTTATTATGCATAAAATATTTATACAGTAACACAGAAACATGGCATACATATTGTACAGTGTTGCTAAAAGAAATAGCAGTCACTTTTAATGTTTTTTAGCGTAGTTTTAGGGTGGTTAATAATATTACAGTTATGGATATAAGATAATGAGCCTGAAAAAAGAAGAAATATGCCAATATCCAAAGTAAAAGAAATAATTCATGTAATTCTTGTGAGTGGCAGCACTGACAGATAGCTTCCCTACAGAGAGAGAGAGAGAGAGAGAGAGGCAGGAGAGGGGCATGCATTGAATGCATTGTCGGCATCACTAAATATAACCAAACCAAATTAAAGTGACTCAGGGTGGCTCACATTTCCCGCCAGGAGAGAGAGAGA